>NW_020455866.1:2445898-2503408 GCF_003342845.1 Nothoprocta perdicaria | reverse complement strand
CATTATAAAAATCGAAAGGTGACAGAAGTTTCCTCCCTCTTAAGGATTCACTTTCTAAGCCATAATTAAAGATTCCTTGTGCCAGGGAAGAGCAGTAAGAGAGTATGCTGAGTAGGACTTYTACCTTGAGAGGAAAAACAACAGTTGTAATTCTAAGCCAAATACTTGTCCTTACATCACAGATGAAATTTCAGGTCTTCCTCCTTTGTGACTGCCATAACCACTTCGCTAAACCTATATAGCAATAGGATAAGAAATTCCTCCAACATCTGGGGGTCTKTTTCTTGTACTATAAGCTCATTTATATCAGGCATATTCACTATACAATCTTTTATTAGTTTTAATTATTTTCAGCAATAGAGGCCCATGACACTATTAACTGACCATTACAAGTCATCCATGGTTCATTATCAGTGATTAATCACCTGCTGTCTTATAATTAATGTTTATTAGGGGAACAGCAGTTTAATCACACTTCCATATTTTCAGTGGTAGTCAAGAAAGCTTAAAAAACAATGGGCTCTCAAATTTTCAAGTGGTATTTTTTGACTTAGGCCTTTGAGTACTAGGAAATAAAATGTCATTAGGAAGTTGATTTACTAGCTAAAAAAAAAAATCATAAAAGGGAATAATGCTAAAGACTAATTTCCCCAAAATCATCATGACTGAAGTCTTGAAAGCCTGAATTTTCCTCTGTGGATGATACTCAAATTTGCAGGTGATGTGAGTTTGGCCATGTCAGGATCAGCTTGCCGTATTTGGCAAAAAGGTCTGTGACAATCTCCCACTATTATGTATTCTCTTTTATCAAATATCTAATGAAGATAGATAGGCGCTTTGATGTCAATAATCTCAGTTTTCCTAATAAAAAATGGAGTGATCTTTCACTTTTGCTTTTTCTGTATTTATTTAGAGCAATTTAGCTTTTTTTTTTTTTTTTTTTTTTTTTTTTTTTTTNGAAATATATTCCAATGAAAAACAGAAAATATAGACAAATATTTTCTGTGCAAATCTATACCTTTGGTAGTAGCAAAAATTGGAGGATGAAGCACATCTTTTTTTTCTTTTTTCCACAGCTTTTACTTACAAAAGCAACTGTTCAGGTGAAAAATAAAAGTGGTATGGAAGAGGTCAGAGGATTTCAAAATCACTCATTTTAAAAAACAGCATTTTTTCTGTGCAGACAGGACCCTTTTTAAGTTAAAAAAAAAGAAGTGCTATGATAGTTAAAGTGATCCCACCTGCTCAGATGAAATCTCCATCTACTGTTTCAAATCACTGGGATTTAGGAAAGCACTGTGTTACCACTATGGTAGCAGATGTTTTACCGTGGAGAACTTCTGAACACACTGGAGCAGTACAGCATTGCCAGCTTGCAATATACTGTGAAAGTAATCCATGTCTGATACTAGAAAGAATGTAAATAAGAAATTTCATCCCTAACAAGCATACTCTTCACTATAACTTCTTGTAAGCCGCTATGAAAACATACAAGCAAGTACCTGAACCAACATATACTTTTCAAATGATTGTCATCTGTGGCTTACTTCACCACCTACTTGTTCCCATATTTAGATGATAATGCCTGAGTCTCTGCTTACTCAGAGTGCATCCAGATCCTTTTTGGTCACAAGGGTAAAAGAAGTTCCTTCAAAAGTATGTGCAGCTCTAGTATTTTGAAGTAGGGTTAGAGGGGTCTTTTTTTTTTTTTTTCTTTCTTTCTTTCTCCCCCTATTATTTCTTCTGGAGAGCTATTCCATAAACTCACTGCTCGCAGAGAAGATCTAATTTCCCATCAAAATATACTCTTGGTTAGATGCATTTGTTCTATGTCCAGCTTGCATTTTAGTTTTATTTTCTTTTCTTGTGTTTACAGGGACTTTTTACTTATACATAGCAATCATATCTTTTCTCAATCTGCAGTTATCATGTTAAATGAAACAACTCCTTTCACACTCATTAGGTATCATGGACTCTGTCTCCCCAATCATCAGTTTTGCAGTCCCTATCTGATCTGAAATCACATTTCCTGAACAAAGACATTCTATTTCAGATAACACCTTGCCTGCCTCTGATCAGATGGTATAAATATATCCCCTCCTCTGTTGAAAAGATCTCCAGTATGGTTTATTACATGTTTGTCTTTTTCAAGGCTCTAAAGTATTTGCTCCAGATATTATTTTTGGGAGTACCCTGTGGTCCATCTTCTTCTCAGTGACTTCCAATGGATAAGTTCCTAATTTACAATTAGAGGTTTAATCTAGGACCACCAGATTCCCAACCTGGCCTTTTGTTTTTGCTGTTGCATTTTCCATTTCTATTATTCCAATCCTTGATTTCATTCATTTCCTTTGAGTTAAAATAAAAAAAGGATAATGTTATGCTATTAACTAATTAGTAGCATTTTTCTTTTAAATCAGAACTCAGTACAAGGGTTGTGGGTTATAACATTAAACAAAATTGACACTATCTATCTTATGTTATTCTGTTCATTTTTACCTCAGAACTCCAAGTGCCCTTCTCCTCTAACTAATATTTTTCTTCTCATATGAGAAAATATGAACAAGCAACTTTAAATAAGCACCTAAATTCCACAACACACAATTAACTTAATACAGGAATAGTATGCATATAGTGAAAGGAATTTTCTCATTTGGAGTCAAGCCCAAAAAGCTAGACAATAATGAGAGATTTTCCCCTGTTTCAACAATTTTTGAAATAAATCTATGGGTGATCTGTACTGCAGATTCTCCTAACCATCACATGCCAGAATCCTTAGCCATCAAATACAAACTACAACCACTTCTAATAGCTTTATGAAGACACAAGCTTTCTTAAGTAAAAGCACTTCTTTATTCAACCTAAATGAATTTTCTTAGTAAGTGCTATGCTTTGGAAATGTGGACACTGGACTTAAACTACTTAACTACTATCCTGAAGATGCTAATCAATAATTGGAAAGCAGATAATAATTTTAACACACAAACAATAATATCATTTTGCACAACAACAACAAATAAAAGCCCACAAACTTGTATCATATAAACACGTTAAAAAAAAAACCCTCTACTATATGTCTTATTAGACAGTTTTGAAATCAGTGAGCAAGAATGAAATTCTGATGTGTTTATAAAGCTCTGATATCACTGCCCTTCTCCTACAAATATAGAAATCCTAGCCTAATTTGATGAAATGAGTAATCCAAGATTTGTGACTTCCACTATCAGATACAAACACCGTGATGTTCTATGAATTAAACTGGTGACAATCTCTAACACAATGATACACTAGCCCAGAGTCTTTGTATCAGTCTGAATATCTCTATAAATCTGGTTAAGATATTTATCCCTGGTCACCATTTTAAAAATCTAGCTTCTCCTCATAYGGAATGATCTGGAAAGCATGTGGAGTTTACTCAATCAGAGGAGGAATTTTATGTGGCACAAGGGCCACAATTCTAGCAAACTTAAGGATATTTTGACTCCAGTAATGGGAGGCAATACTCTGTGTAGGCCACAGAGCAGTATACTATGTGCAGGGAAAGAGCTAGAAAGATTATGGGAGAAGAGCCACTCTCCCCCACTTAAACAAACAAACAAACGAAATAAACCAACAAAAAAAAAGAGAGTTTAAATGTATCTATCTATACATATTTATAGAAGAAGAATAGTACACTACTATGAAACTACTGTGAACTACTATAGTCTCTGAAACTATAGTAGTTTGGATACACTTATTATATAGTATATTATATATATTATATTTTATATATATCTTATATATTATTTTTACATATATTATATATAAGATATATTATTTGATACTTAATAGTGTAGAGGATAAGAGAATGATGTATCATACAATACAATAACAAGAAAAAAAATTTTAAAAAGATTGTATTTTCAGAGTACTTTATCTCTTACATTGCTTATATTAGTATATTAGTACTCATATTACTTCTTATATTAGTACTTATATTGCTCTGTTATTACTAACCAAGTCATCATTGCAATAGGTTAAGGGTGTAATACGTAAGGATGACTGTTCTCAYGGTAAAAAAAAAAAAATCTAAAAAATCTGCCTTCTATAAACACAAGTCAGTAGCATGTTTAGGAATGAATTCCGAACTGTGTATCTGAACACTCGAGGAAGTGCCTTCGTTTTTTCTCTACTTGTTGTGACTGCTGCACCAATTTGCAACCATTAATGTATTTTGCCTTGCTATCCTACTAAATGTAATGACAATGTAAGGAACACAATTAATTGTCTTGCCTGTTTCTGAGCTCTGTTATTTCCATGAGAAGTTCATGCCATATTACTTGCAGTGGATAGATTGCTATTTTTATCCCAAATAGATTTTCCTTGGGGATTTCTGTTGTTCTGATGCACCCCTTCTAGTGCACTTTGACTTGTCCTTGAAGATAGTTATTAGTAAGTCAGCATTTCAAGGTCATATTCTAAATTGAAAATCACTTTTATTTCATTATAGAAATACCACCAACACTCAGTGCTTAAAATAACCCTGTAGACCATGTGATAAAATACTGTTGTCTGTATTTGTAGAATGAAGCTCTTTTTTCAGGATATTTCAGGAATGAAATTTCTAATTGAAGTGSAAAAAATAGTCAGGGGAAAAAAAAACTTTTCTTTGTTCAAAAGGCAGATTCTCCATGTAATTATATTCTGCATAGACTCTGTTGTGCTAAATAAAAAAGCTACAATTAAAATTATACTGTCCTCATTAATCTTTGTATCACACCATTACAGGAATAGACTAGACTAGACAAACTTTAAGCAATGACACATTCAGTCTAAGTCTTTATTCCTCCMCCTAAGTTATTCTATTTTCACATATTTTTGAGTATTTCTTATCTGGAAATCTGCAGCTTACAACAAATCTTAGAATGCTCTTATGTAGGAGATACAGACATGAACAGATGCAGGAATGTTTTGAAATGAAAAGCTCCTGCATAAAGCTATGAGTGCTAACACAGTGTTAYTCTTCAGTCACAAAAGTTCCTCAAAAGCGAAAGCCTTTTTTTGTTTGTTTGTGATTTTTTTGTTATATAGATGTRTCTCTGGAGATTTCTCTCTCTTTGTATGACTAAACATTATACTTTTTAAATTATATTTTTAAATTCCTTTACTGTGTGAGGTTGAGAGGAAAGAAAGGGAAAATAGGGTAGTTAGTTAATGACAGCAATAAAAATGGCTAGCTATTCTTGAGAAAACCTATTTCAATTCAAAAGAATGAATTATCAAGAGTAAAACCTTTACCATTTTTATAACAGAATCAAGAGGCACAATAATATTCAAAGCAGAAGCAGGTATATAACAGCTGCTAGTGTAGTAAAACTAGCTATGTGTTTCATGCACACATGAAACTCTCCAACTCTTTCAGTTCTCATTTGCCCTCTAAAATTATATGATCTGCACATGCTTACAACCAAGATGAGACAATATAAGAGTTGCATATTGCTAAACTAAATGCCCAAATCCCTTACTTGCCCTGATTTTGTTTTTATAACACATTGTTTTTTTAAAATTATTGACTAGATATAAAAAAAAAATCCTTTAAAATGATAACATTAAAAGAGAATCTCTAAAAGAGATTTGCCCAAGCTTGTATGTCATGCCCTTGAGATCCATCTTCTTGTATCTTAGTAAATCTATTACAAGATGTATAAGTCCTGTACAAGCCCAAAGCCTTATTACCACAGATTCACTGGACCTGCACAGTATGAGAAAGGGAAATTATTACTAAAGGTMAGGCTAACTAGCACTGACTCATTCAGCAGAGCAAGGAGGCTCTGCCACTGGAAATGTGGCCTTTTGGGTGAGATTTTGAGGTGTCTGCCAAACTAGGTGGAAACAAAAAGAGTCCAGAACATTTTTGCCACTTTGTCACTTTGAATGTCCACTGTAGCTTCAATGGATTATGACATGCAGTTCTAGCTCTCTAGCAGTAAAGCAAATGAGAAAGCAGGCCAGAAAAAAAACAYTGCCTTACTCTCCATGGGAAGCCGAGAAACATATTTTCACCTCTACAATCCAATGTAAAAAAAATATTGCTATATCAAAGGCTATCACACCCTTAGCTCTGTGACAGAACTTGTTCTCTATCCTTTACACCCAGTGAATATTAGTTTTATGAAGTACAGCAGTTTCCAAAAGGGGAGATGAAGTGTACATCCACAACAGAACATTTTACTGGTACAGAAAAAGTTGTGCTGGTAAAATGTTCTTATGACTGTATTTTGAACAATTGATACTTTGTCTTTTTAAAAATGACTCTAAAAATTTTGGAATAATTTAAATCATTTTGTTGTTTGTGTTAAATATATTTCATTGTTGTTTCACAGCTATATTCATGCCAGATTATGCTTTATCCTCAATTCTGAGTACAGTAGAAGTCTGGAATATAGATGAAACTCAATTAAGAATCATTTACTCTCTAACTTGTGGCTTGAAGCAGTGGTTTGGCATGAGATGCCTCAAAGCTGCGACTGTTTGCAAGATATCCACAAGATATCTGAAATATAAAATAATATTCTGAATCCAGCAGCTCAGAACTATCCATTTAACTCTTCCAAGTTACATATGAGTACTCCAACCAGCTGGCTCTCAAAGGGATTTTTCACTGTGCATTGGCCAACCCAAGAAATTTCCTGATGCAATTTTTTTGACAGCATCATTACCTTCTCCCAAAATTTTTCAGTTGCAACAAAGTGTTGGAAAAATGAATGACCAGACAAGTCTATTATTCTGTGTAAAACGCTAGCAGCTTTGTTCTTCTCACAAAAATAACTAACTAAAATGAAACAAAACATTTTAACTAATATTAGATTAAAGAGCATATTTAAGTAAAATTTATAACTTTCATCAAAGTATCTTTGTCTTTTTAATTTTCATGAAGCCCACAAACATTATCTAAATTTCACAGACTATCAAAATTTCACATGCAAATGAAAATGAAATTCAAAACAAAATCAAATAACACATCAAGCTTATTAAACCGATAGATATATCTTTTCAAAATATGGAGATTTACTTGCTTAGAAGGGTAATAAGTCTGTTTTTTCTGAGTCATTAAAATCTTGAGATTAATACATTGAGTTATACAAACAATGACTTATGGAAATCTCCATAACATGTATAGTATGTTGATGTAAACATGTATAGTTTTGTTCAGAAACTAAGGCACTTAAATTGGTTGCCCATGTGTACATGCCTGTATATGAGGCTGCTAAGTTCCTGTTATACTCAATGGAGATCTAATCAAAGCAGTCAGTGAGAGTCAGCCAAGAGATATGTTCAGATCACCTTGGAATACACACACATTTTGCCAACAGCAGCTGCATGGCTGAGACAAAGAGTTTTCACGTAGGCACCTAGCAAAGATTTCATTTGCATAAATGTAGATAGTTGGTATCATATCAAGCAACCAGGATTCATGTTACTCTTCCAGAAAATAGCACCCTCAGAACTCCTGTGCTTTAGATTATCTCAGATGTCTCAAGATGCCTATGTTCAGGCAAGTAAATTTGATCCTTATATGCAGATATCTTCACTTTGCTCTCTTAATCTTCRAGGTTAAACTCATTTTTAGTCCAACTAAATTTCTATTCTTTCACTTACACTGTGTACACAGCTTTTCTGTAGAGTTTCTTTTGCTTGAAAAAAAAACCCTTTTGGTCTGAAAATCACTGGACAGTGATTTCAGACAGTGGTCTGAAATCAGACAGTGGTCTGAAAATCACTGAACATAATCACTGGATCTGAAACAAAATTACCATCATTGGTACTTACATTTTTTAAAAAAGGAATCAAATTCCAAAGCTACAAAAAATCCTTTAATTTTGAAGAAATATGCCATGATCTAAAACTCTGAGAATCAACAGAAGAATAAAAGCATTTTTTTCCATTTCTGGGTATTTCTCAGGAATATTATACTTGTACTCTTGCATAATAGTAGCCATTGTGGACATTTAATAGGAGAATTTTTTTTGTTAACATCTGTGCTGGCATCTTTCTTTGTAATATCTTCAACATTTATTTCTACTGCTTCTAGCAAGGCAAAGACACCTACATATATGAAATTCTCACCAAGGTGTGCACTATACTTGAGGAATCCACTAGCAAGGCAGAAAAAAATAGGATAGCAAAGAACAGGAAATTACAGTCTTAAGATCCTTAAGATTCTTAAGTATCTCTTAAGGATTTGTTTTCTAATCGGAGCATTCATTTATTTTGTTCTTTTTTATTTTTAAATGGGAGAATGTTTTACAAAATGCCAGGGTCAGTATTACAATAACAATGAGCTTTACTGCTTCTAATGCCATTTATTTCCTCTGGTACTGCAGAGAATTGACATTATACACCAAAAAATAATTTTCATTCAAACAGACATTTTCTGCTTTACTGCTTGACTTTCTATGAATAAGTAACCTTTCACATTGTGAAAAATTTTGTGGCAAATTATCTCTCTAAATAGAGTTTTATATAAACTACTTGTCATGGCATGAAAGAGAAAGTGAATAAGAGAGAGAGTGATTGCATCCTGCCTTGCAAAGGTTTATAACCACAAAAAGAAAAAAAAAATTATTGAAGTTCATTACCACTGCTATGGTAATGAACATACTTTAAATATTAAAGTCTGAACATTGTATTCTCTTAGTTAAGATATTGTTGAATCATCCTTTAAATTTTAAATTTGCCTTCTGTATCTGGAACATATTATCATATTGCTTGAAAGATCAGCATACTTTTCCTTTTTTCACAAATTCAGAGCAATATATGCAGGGCTGAATTTTCTGTGCTTCGGTAAGTAGCATATTGCGGCATTCATGCTTTTGCATCAGAGGCATACCAGCCTAATGTCTAGTATGTAGAATGCCACCACAAGACTGACATCCGAAGTTTGGCATAGAATAAATAAAAATAAATAAAATTAAGACTTCCACAATTCAAAATGAAGCTGAGCCACTGACTATCATATGCTTTGAAAGCAACTTTCTTATGTGTAGGCTGGTGCTTTAAAGTTCCTTGACCATCCACAAGACTTGAAAAATTGCAGTAAAATATTAAAGTGCAGCAACAGAGATGCATGATCAGATTGCAGTTACTCAGGCATATAAAAATGAAGTCAGATACTAATAGTACATAAGAATCAGCTAACATGAATACAGTGAAAACTAGAAATGTAATATAACAGAGTCTTTTGAGCATTTCACTGTCTTGTTTTGTCTAAGTTCCCACAAAAAACAATTCCTTGTACATTTTTAACCTAAATAGTATCTGAAAGAGGAAATGGCAGTCAGATTCAGAAGAGGGCTCACACTGGGAATATGAGAGAGTACAAGTATTTCTATTTAAAGCTATTATCAAACTCTGATTGCTGCATGTCAAATAGTGAAAAGCTCCCATAACTATGTCTATTTCGAACATCAAAACCACCATAAATGTCTACCACTCTAGCAAACACTTTGCTTCTATAGCCTGGAAATACATTTCATCTTTATCGTGTATTGGAAGAAGGAGAAATGAAATAAGAAGTAACAATAATACTGTTAATAACGTGGGCCTAATTGCAATAAAAACTGTACATATAACTAGTAATCTCATACCGGATGAGGATAGGAGGAATTCTTGTTCAATAGTAGTTAGTACTGTATGCAAAATGTTACTGAATAAAATGTGTGATATGTCCTAAGCCGCCGTTTCTGAATATGAAGAGTGCCTCTCTGCCTTTCTGAATTGGCCTCAGAAAAACACAAGGTCCACTCCTAGCGCTGCACCATGGGGTGCTTAGCAAAGTGAAGGGTAGTTCTGCAGGCTAGTTTTCCCAGGCCTGTCCCCAGGGCACCTAACCAAGAGGAACAGCAAGACCTACAGTTCTCCAAACCCAATGGCCCACATCCTGCTGGGTAAAGGGGCCATGCTGCTCTTAGCTATCTTTAGCTTCATCCATCCTTCCAGATACCATGYAGGGTCCATTCAATCAGCATATTAATGATATTAATGAAGGTGATTCAAGAGCCTTTTAGCAGGTAGGCTGTTCACACAATTCATATTTGGCACACCCTTAGGGATAGAGCGAATATYGACCACCAGGACCCATTTTATGTTTTTTCCTTTCTTTTACTACCATGTCATTTCTTCCAAGAATGTCACAGCTTACCAGTAATGATGTCCTATATCTTATGCTCAGTCTCCTAACAGACCACTTCTGAAAAAGATGGCAGTAGGGCCTGGAGGCTGAGCAAGTGGAAATATAAAAAACTAGCAATAAAAAGTGACACACGATGGCTGGTAATAAAATATTTGAACAGATCCCTAAGTGTCCTAAACCTTTATTTTTTTTTTTCCTTCAGGTATTTACAGCTTCAATTAAATGGCAAAAATATATTTCAAGAAAAGATGTATTTTTTTTTTCTAGGAAACCTCAAATAGCTTCAAGGTGTGAATTCCTAATCAGTCAATCCTATATTTTTCAATTGTAAGCCTAAAAGAGATGATTCTGGTGTTTGTAGTATGTTGTGATGCAGGATATACAACTATAAAAGAAGTCAGCATCTTTTATAGGTCTGAATTTCAATACAAGGTTTTAAAAGTAACCATATTTATCCCAAAGTAACCACTGTCATAATAATTGTTTCCTCTTCTGTCCTCTAGCTTAGAAGCTTAGACTCCAGATCTAACTATTAAATAAACCAGAATACTGAAATTTATAATACATTAAGCCAAAATGTTAATTGCTCACTAAGTCATTGCCAAACTAAGTCAAGTATTCTATAAACTCAATAAAATTCTATTATCTGATTTCCTGTAAATTTAATAGGCTATTTTATTCCCATCATGAGACCATAGTAGGGAGAAAAAAAAGTCACAAAAGTCAGTATTATTGTTTTTATCTGACTATGAAATTCTACAAAAAAACTTACACTCACAGATATTAAAAAGCTATAACTAATAATGTAAGAATAAAATATATGTGCACAGTGTTTTTTTTTTCACTCCTAATGGTCATGAAATGGAAACTTCTAAAATGGCACCCAAAAAAGTTCTTCTGGATAGCACTCTAATTATTAAAATTAATTGATTTTTTTTTATTTAATGCAATATATATGGGAAAATGTGGCTTTCTTTTTGTATAATCCTAGTACTCTTGTATTTTAATAATAAATCTAAAGAAAAAAAAAAACAAATGAAATTGTGCTGTGTTGTGAATAAATTTGTCTTTTTTTCATAAACTACTGGGATTAGATTARTCCAACAAATCACCACTCAATATTTCAAGACAGTTTTTTGTTGTTGTTGAAATGAAAATATTTTTGGAAGATCGGGGGACCTAATTTCTTATGACTCTGTAAATATTTTGTGAAAAGACTGCAGTTTACAATTAGCCCTATATTTAAAAAAATAAATTAAAAAAAAAAAAACCTACATGTTGTCTTCCACTTGATCATTGCTAGATTCCTAAACTGCCTGAAATGGCTAGATAATTTAAGCTAACCCTTGACTTATTCCCCCATTTTCTATTATATCTTTCAGGTTCACAAACAGCTGACTAACAGATGAACCCAACCCATGAGATAGCTTTAAAAAGTAGTAATAAAATCTAATGAGATCACATACAGTTCCTCAGTGCCAAGAGAAGGCATACAACCAAAAAAGTTTGAAAGAGGTCTAGGAAATTAAAAATTGAACTTGCAAAATTACATGAGAAACAATTTTTCTTAGAAAAAGAAAAAAAAATAGAGAATATCTAGAACAGTAATCAAACCAAACACTGAAGCAAAGAAGCCAGTAGAAAAATATTACGAGGAATCAMTAGGTGTTCTGTCATTGCATGTTAATTGCAATATTTTGGCATTGCCTCATTATAGATTAGAAACTGAGACTTGTGCTCATGTTGTAGGACATAGAATAGAAATACCTTTTAAAATCAGCTGATTGAAAGACTTATGAAGCATGGATTATAATTTTGCAAGTCTTCAAGATAAAGTTTTTTAATTGGATTAGAAATTAATGGAATATGATGGTCAMAATGGCCAATATTTCCTTGTAAACACAATGAAGTTACTCTTTCTCTATCATGTATTTTCAATTAATTATTTTAATGCCAAGGTTGCTTTTTTTCCTGTATACCCTCTGCTCTCTTTATTTATAAAAATAAAATTATATATATATATAAATATAAATATATATATAATAATATATAAATATTATATATATATATATATAAATAAATAAATAAATAAATATATATATATAATTTTATTTATTTATATATATATATAAAAAATAGCAGAGAGATGTCCTGGGATCTTTACAAAAAGCRCTTATAATTTATTAAATTATAATAATCTTTTTAAAATTAAAAATGTAAGTACATGCTAGGGAGCTGGAAATGTGCAACAATCTAGGTCTGACGTTCAGCTTTGTAATACTAATTTTCTTCCAGAGGTTCACAGAAAGAACTTGCTACTTATTGGTATCATCTTCTAGCTCTAGAAAGTGAGTTCCAAGAACCTTTACACTTTCAAGAATTTTTGTTATTTTTATCAGAAGCCTTCAATTGACTGCTTATGAAAATCCCACTAGGAGAAATCTCTGCTGGAAAGGGATATTTCAAGCAGCTCTGACTTTTTCCAGTGAATTCTATAGTTCAATCATGAGATTAAATTTTGTATTAATACTAGAAGGACATGATGTCAGAGTTCACTGTAAACAACAATGATGATGATGAAAATTCAGATGGCACTAAAACGGAARGCATGCACTGAATTTGCAGTTCACAGAATCACAGAATGTTCAAGGTTGGAAGGAACCTCTAGAGATCATCTAGTCCAACCTTCCTGCTCAAGCAGGGACACCCTGAGCATGTGGCAAAGGGTGGTGTCCAGCTGAGTTTTGAAGACTTCCAGAGAAGGAGACTCCACAACCTCCCTGGGCAGCCTGTTCCACTGCTCTGTCACCCTCACAGCAAAGAAGTTCCTCCTCACATGCAGATGGAACTTCCTGTATTTCAACTTATACACATTGCCTCTTGTCCTGTCACTGGCCACCAATGAGAAGAGCTTGGTCCYGTCCTCTCTACATTCCCCTTTCATGAACTTATACATGTTAATCAGATCCCCTCTCAGCCTTCTCTTCTCCAAGCTAAAYAGGCCCAACTCACTCAGTCTCTCTTCATACGAGAGATGTTCCAGTCCCTTAATCATTTTTGTCACTCTCCGCTGGACAAAGATGCAGTTGCCTGCATAATTTTTAGGACATTATAAGGAGAGAGAAATGGGGAAATAAAGGCATATCTTCCACCTCTGAAGAGGTTTCAATAATTTGAAGTTATATATTAGATTATATGTAATATATAGTCATAGAATATATGACTATTCATATATATATGAAGTTATATAGTCTTACATTATAACCATAATATAAGACATGGAGACATAGAATTCTTTTAAGCTGACAGGTAAACAGGTATAAAATAATCTTGGCACATTCAATATCATTCATTCTCAGCACAGGATATGAAAGCTCTGCTCAATACTCAAAAAAGGTGGGAAAATTCAGAGAGGCCACCAGCCCACTACAGGAAGACATATGCTCTTTAAGGGATTCAGAAAATTTGGCCTGGATATAAAAGCACTGAATCTCTGAATGATCATGCATGAATATTTCTGATACCACCACAGGAACATATTTTTACAAATGGAATTTTGCTTCCCACAGTTATCAGTTTAAGATTGTACAGATTTTATGAGATAGAGTGAAATTCAATAAGTTTCTAAGTCAGATATGTCATGTACCATAAAACTAATGTATTTTTTTAATGTCARGGTTACCAGATAGAAATAATTCTTTGTTAACATTCCCTTTACTGTATTTCATGCCAATTTTAACCAATTTTTCAGTAAAATATTACTAAAATATATTATCCCAATCAAAAACATAAATGTCACCTACAGGAAATAATAATTAAAAAAAAACTATTGAGATTTGCTTCTAAAATGATGTGAGTTAAGGACAAAAACACTTGTCTTATCTGTGATCTTTTTATGATTGTCCTGTGGGTTTTAATCTCTCTAACTTCTTTGCTAATGGCTATATATCATTTTGAAGAATTCAGTGCATAAAAAATCATGTTTCTTCCTGGCTTCTTAAAATGGATATTTAATTCATTCTTAGCTCTATCCTAAAAGAGAGGATCATTTATTATTGCCTTCATTGTTTTCTCTTTCTCTCCTACCTCTCATTTGTGTTTCCTGTGCCACAGTAACCAAGAAAGTAACCAAGTTTCCAAGGAAACAAAACTCTCTCTGCAGTAATTTTTCTGCTTTCAATAAATATTTAGGAGAATCAGAGACAGAGTATATCTTTTTGACCAACTTCCTAGCTATATGTTTAGAAAATCCCACTCTAGCATATTTCTTCTTAGAACTATAAGCATATCTCTTGAATAATTATTTCAAAACAATCAGCTCCCACTCACTCAAAATAATTTTCTCATTTTATGCACAGTTCCTACTAATTGGATATAAATTATTGGATATAAATTATCCAATTACTTCCAGAAATGTAGTTTCAAGAAATATAATTGTTACAATAATGAAAAATAATTGTTAGCTAATTATCCTTCTGTTCCTCCTGATTATTCCTGTCCATTTCCCTGCTCCATCGTTCTCCCCTCTCTGACTGAATGCAAATTTTCTTCTTAGCCTTGGTTAGATGGCATAAAATTAGTTTTCATTTTAATTTTGTCAGTTCCGTATCACTTCTGAAGGCCACTCTACACCTCTGCAGCGGTCTTGAAAACTCTTGATCTGGAATTTTATTAAGTGCTCACCTCAGCAAAAAAGATTTTCATTTCTCTTGCTGTATTTCAAATGGTTTCTCTGCTCTAAGTATGAAAAACAAGCCTTCTAAAGATCCTTAGGGTGTTTTAGGGCTATGGATGCGTGGACTCTTTCAGTCTAAATACCAATTAGATCAATCATGTCCATTAAAAATCCTGGGCTAAGCTTCAGGRCTTTCCTAGTCATGCCCTTCTGGGATGTGTTTCATTCTAATGTTATTGTTTGTCTTTCTGATTGGTCAAATTAAATTAATTAGATTAAATTAATCCACTTTCCTAGGCTCTTCTTAATTTGGGCAGCCATGTCCTGGATATTCTCATCTGAAGAAATAAAACTCTTATTGATCAGTGGATGCTAGAAGAATTCAAAAGCATCTTCTATTTGAAGCACAGTGACTACAAATGTAGTTGTTGAGACAGATGCAGATCTAATTCAGAGCTGAGCAAAAACTTGGCTCTTGTTCTTTGTGATCAACACGAAGGGGGAAAAGGCTCCTTGATTTTGACATTATAGGAAAATTCACTATTGCTGATGACTCAAATCAAAGTGCACGGCAGGTGTCTTTTTCTGGCGTTGTCAGGAACTCAGTCTGCCATATCCTCCACCTATGGGCAGTGCTTATGCAATCCTATTTTAAAGGTTTTTTCCCACTGACATCATCTGTAGCTTACCTTTACCTGCAGTGATACTGATTAAAAAATCAGTAAAGGTCTTCATAAATTGGAAGTCTTTATGAGTTATTCACAATTTCTATGAACTCTCCAGACATACTACCACTACCACTACCACTACCACATGCTACCACTACATACTTGTAGTCTTTTCATGATATAAATATCACTTTAGAATTTTACTAACACAGCAAAAGCAAGTGAAATAAGTGTTTTCACAGAAAGAACTTGGAAGCTACTACTATTTTAAAATTCTATCCTTTCATAAAAGGATAAYAGAATTCAGTTACTAAAGTGTAAAGAGGAATTGGTTCTGATCTGTTTCTGATTTGAAGGTGTTTAATATGAGCTTATGTTATTTCAAAAGAGGTGGCTAAGTCAGCCTAGCCAGAGGTGTGTTAGATCTCTATGTATTTTCCCTTCATCTGAGTTTAATTGCCTAAAAGAAAGTGCCAGTATCTCTTCCCTCGTTACTTCAGTTTTATGTAGCCCCACTTAAATGACCAAAGTATGATATTTTTATATGCATATTAAAACTAACAATATCAAGGCTGACGTCAAGAATATAGATCATAACTACTTAAAGGTACTTGTAGGAAGAACACAGTTTTGTATTCTTCTACTTTGGCAGTCTTAACAACTCCACTATTTATAAGTTATTTGAAATGTTAGGTAGCTATGAACAAATAAAACCTTTCTTTTATTAATGTTCCATTCATAGTATGTATGCTGGTTTTGAAAATAAATAAATAAACAAATAAAGATTTCTTTGATCTTGTCAAAGGCATTAATTTCTAGATGGATTGGCTGCTAATACCGTGGTTTTAGCCATTGCACAGTGAACAGCTTTCGGTCAAATGCTTCAGATCCCTGCTTCTGTGAACAGGCAGCACCGTGATCCCTGCTAAYACCGTCTTGATTTAAATTACTGGGAAAATAAACTGTTTGCAATTTCAGGTATCTTTTCAACCAAAGTGTAGTGGAAGAGTCAGTCAGATATTCCAGTGCCTGAGAGTACCTGTCTGCTAGAAAGAAATGCCCTGGGACTGTTTCAGCTAGCAGCATTCTGACAAGCAAAATCTCTGCAGGCTCTCTGCARAGATTTTCTATGCCGAAACATAGCTTTCTGAGGGAATGATGCCAGCACCCTCATGCACCTCAGCACTTTTCATTCCATAGTTCTTCATCCTGCTCTTAATAGTAGATGAAAAGCAAAACCCTCACAAAATGGATGACTTGCCTCTATAATGACATGCTAGTCAAAAAAGACTTCTGGAGTTCAAAGTGAGAGTTACTTTTTGTTTCTTTTTTTTTCAGAACTCTTGTAATTTTAATATATTTTAGTCAGTGAAATACGAGTTTGTAGTGTTACAGTTAGATGTCATACAGGTGYCTACAATTATTCTTTGCTTATTATAATTCCTTGTAATATCTTAGCAATATAGTAACAAAGAAATAGAAACAATTATTAATGAATTTACCAGGCTACTGCATCACAAAGTAATTTTTTTTTTTTTTTAAAAAAACTACCATAGCAAAAAAAAAGGCATAATGTGCTTGGCCAATAACATTTATCCAAACACATTAAGCAGTGAAGTAGGCATATAATTGTGTTTTCATCCACAGATACTAAAGAGATGAACTATCACAAGGCTACCTATGAAAATTCCTTTACTAATACCATTTATACTCCATCGGCAGAGAGATATGCAGTTCCAGTTCTGAAAAAGGATACAAGGGGTTTTGCCTCATAAAGGTCCTGCTGTGAATGGAGATGTAGTACCAAAAAAAAAAAAGGTAATAATTGAGGAGTGAAAGATGGTATAAGAGCAAATACATGTCCATGGCAATAATTAAGGTTTTCTGAATGACCTCAGCTCAGACATTTCATAATTTCCAAGTTCWTCGGCTGCAAACTTAGTGTTTCTTTAACACAACTCAGAGGAAGTAAAATAGCAAGTTTTTTTTTTTTTTTTTAGCATAATACACTGAAGTTTCGGCTCCCTATTACAACTACCTAACCAGTGATGAAACCAGTAACAAGTTTCACCTTCTTCAGAGGATTATAAATTAGAACCTCCAAGTTCAAATTTCCAATGGAAAGCAATAAGCACGTTATGACCCCAGGAAGCTCTTAGGTCTGACTTCACATTCTGTTCCCTAAATGTCACCAGATGAAAGCTTTCCAATAAAGTGCTTAACTTTAACCAGTCAATACTGTTTACCCTAACCCCTTCTTAAGAAATGGCTTATTTTGATCAAAACTTTAACAAAATATCTGAGGATTATATTCAGCATTGAAAGTTAGAGTCATGGCTSTTTAAACTTGCCAAAACTATAGGCAATGTAATATAGACTTTTGACTGAAAGCCTCTGGCAGCCCTACTTACTGGCATTACAACTCTGCCACCTATTATAATACAGTGTTTATTTAACAGTTTCTGTTAAATTAAATTACTTACCTTTAATCATGGCAGATATAAATATATCTATTTTAAATAGCCCTCCAAATGTTTCTTTTAATTCTTACACATAAATTCTAGTGTAATGAGGTAATGCTGCTGCATTTTCATGAGTATAATAACCTCTTGCAGTCTGGCCCATGTTGAATGGCCGAGTCCAGTTGGAGGCCTGTGRCCAGTGGTGTYCCCCAGGGGTCAGTGCTGGGCCCAGTGCTGTTCAACTTGTTCATCAATGACCTGGACGAGGGCAAGGAATGCACCCTTAGCAAGTTTGCAGATGACACCAAGCTGGGTGGAGTGGCTGACACTCTGGAGGGCTGTGCTGCCATCCAGAGGGACCTGGACAGGCTGGAGAGTTGGGCAGAGAGGAACTTCATGAGGTTCAATAAGGACAAGTGCAGGGTCCTACACCTGGGGAGGAATAACCCCAGGCATCAGTATAGATTAGGGGTCAACCTGCTGGAAAGCACCTCCACGGAGAGGGACCTGGGAGTCCTGCTTGACACTAAGTTAACCGTGAGTCAGCAGTGTGCCCTCGTGGCCAAGAAGGCCAATGGGATGCTGGCCTGCATCAGGAGGAGTGTTGCCAGCAGGTCAAGGGAGGTGATTCTGCCCCTCTACTCAGCTCTGGTGATGCCGCACCTGGAGTACTGTGTGCAGTTCTGGGCTCCCCAGTATAAGAGGGACGTGGAGCTTCTCGAGAGGGTCCAGAGAAGGGCAACCAGGATGATTAAGGGAMTGGAACATCTCTCGTATGAAGAGAGGCTGAGTGAGCTGGGCCTGTTTTCTCTGGAGAAGAGACGGCTCAGAGGGGATATGATTAATATGTATAAGTTCAGGAAGGGAGAATGCAGGGAGGAAGGGGAYAAGCTGTTCTCACTGGTGGCCAGCGATAGGACGAGGGGTAATGGCCACAAGCTGAAGCATAAGAAGTTCCGTCTCCAGGTGAGGAGCAACTTCTTTACTGTTAGGGTGACAGAGCAGTGGAACAGGCTGCCCAGGGAGGTTGTGGAGTCTCCTACTCTGGAGGTCTTCAAAACCCGCCTGGATGCCACCCTGTGCCACATGCTGTAGGTGTGCCTGCTTGAGCAGGAAGGTTGGACTAGATGATCTGTAGAGGTCCCTTCCAACCTTAAATATTCTGTGAATCTGTGAATTCTATGAATCTGTGAATGCATCAAAGAAGGAAAAAGGAAGGATGAACTGGTGAAAAATTATACTTTTATCTTAGCATTAAGATTGTTAAGATTTATTTAAAAAACAAAACAAAAAAAATCTTTGATTTTAATTAAAGTGTGTTTGGCCCCTCTCTTCACCAACTATTAGTGAATCACACAAACACAAGCAGTATGAAGCAATACTAGAAATGAAAAAGTTAATTATACAATATTGCAATAAGTACTTCTTAGTACTTGTAGTTTTCTATTAGCTGTATAGCATGGTTTCGTATAATTTTTCTTTCTTTTTTCTTCACTCTCTTAGCAATGTTGTTCACAGAAACGTGAAGGTCTTTTTTTCTAAAAAATGCTTTCAGTATGTTTCCATTCACTGACCCAAAGTCATAATGCCTGGAATTGCATTATATAGTAACTCGAAGCTGCCACAATACCAGGAGACAAGTCAGTAGTGTGTGTTTAAATAAATATTACCTCATACAGTGATATATCTATTATTTTCCTTTATCCTATCCATCAGGAAGACCACTACAAGGCTTACACAAGACTACATTGATCACTTCCTTGCATCTGCACCCATCTGCAATGTGTCCTTGGGCTGTGAGTATATGCAGCCCAGCAATGGCTACTAGTCATGAAGGCAACAAAACACCTGCCTCTATCCCTAGCCATGGACTTTGCTTCAGCACCAATTACAGTGTTTGCTTTGTACCTTGCACTTAGGCCTCTGAAGAGATGGTGCTCGAGGRAGAGCTCTTGTCCATTCTCTCATGGTACCTCATGTCCTTGACTTCCAAAAACTCTGAGCCATTGCTCTGCAGGAAAGTCTAAATTTAAGGCTTATTCTTGAGCTCCTCAGGAAGGTCCACAGCACAGAACCTGCATTTAGATCAGGCTAATAGTGTGAGATAGTATGTCTAATATATTAGAGAAAAAGAAATTAAAGTGCATCACAAAGAATAAAATTATCCTCCATTTTTTAAAAGCATTGCCTGAAAAAAAAATGAGAGCATCTTAATACAGTCTTTTTTATGTTTATTATAAATCTATCTGTCTATCTGTATTTCTGTCAAGCATAGCTAACATCAGCAATTATTTCTACTGATGAGCTAAATCAATAATGCTGAGGTGCTATTTTCTTGTATTTTATCCCCATTCCATTCCTSTATTGTTCCAAAAGCAATTTTCTGCCAAAGACATTAAGCTAATTAAAATAATACAGCCACGTTTAGCTGAAACAAAGACTGTATTGAAAATTCTCAAGAGCAAAGGCAAATTATCTCAGTTACAAATACTTTGCCTTTCCTACAATTTTCCTTGTGCAGAGCCTCTCTTAGTCCACTTATGCCCATGATTTACAGTTTATTTCTCTAACTCAACTCACTTAGCCAAACACAGTCTTCTTATTAACACTTTTGAATTTTTATATCATTCATCAAATAAATTGGAAGAGAAAAAGATGRCATTTCCTCACAACAAAATCTGAATTAAATTCTATTAGATATCATCAGTCATTCTCTTGATTAAAATCAAATATCTCTTAACTGAAATCTTAACTGAAACATATAAATTTCAAGTACCTGACAGATATTGAATGGCATGTATCCATACCACAATAAGAACAGGTAACATAATTTACACTAAATGATATACTCAACCAAATGCCAAGAAGGGAGCAGAGATTAAGAGAAAGTTACCCTACATGTGCTATCTACCAAAGAAAATACAGACTGAGAGAAGCCTGTAATCCATGTACTTTTTATAGACAAAGTGAAGATTTCAATATTTTTGGTGTATGCCAGGGTTACTCTCTTAAGTGACAACTCTTAAACTGTAGTCTCAAGACAACTTGGGAATGCACTAAACTTGTTTGGTCTATAYGCAAGATCAGCAATTTGGTCTTCTAATATTGTGCAACCAGCACTCCGAGATCACTGAGCTCTGAAGATGGCATAGGGGATCCTTTAGAGTGACTTTGTAAGCATTTGGCTTGCAAATCATTAGTAATCTTAATGATGGTCTTGACACCTCCAAGGATATTGCAATGTTAGGCTTATACTTTCTAGCTCACTCTGTAGYGACAATCTGGAGACGTTTCCCTTTAGCACATTAACTGAAAAAGCTGATGCTTAAACTTCTACTGGATTAAGTGGCATATACAATTTTTTTCTTTCTGTATCGTCTTGTTAAAACATGGAGGATGATAAGCTCATGGCAAGGCACAATATAATCATCACTGTTATGGACACAGTGATTGTGTGGGTCCATCACAAAGATTGTTATGGGTCTGGCTTATTAACTCTGTGCAAGCTGATCTAGGGTGTTTTTTCTATACAAGGAGTCAGAGAAACTAGATAAAAACTCCATGAAGACTTACCCTGACAGAGGGGGAAAGAACTAGTATTTGGTTAATAAAGTACGGTTTTGAACTGCACATGAAATGCCTTTTTTTTTTTTCCAAAGCTAATTAACTGAACTTGTCCTTCCATTGGAGAGCAACCAGCCAGAGCAAATCATTCAACAGTATCCCTCCTAAAATGTCAAAATTACTTTGCCAGGCATAATCATTATTTAGACCACACAGACTCTCCGCTTTCACTCTTATCATACGTCAGTTCAGAACTAGTCAAAGAAAGCATCATCTACAAAGAAATAAAGATAAATGCTGTAGTTGACAAAACAGAACATCACTCTATCAGGAACTTATATTTTTTTTCAGAACTCCAGGTCTTTATTCAGCTCAGATTTCTTAGTATCTGCGAAAGATTAAGCCTTTAGAAAGCTCCTAGATCTGCTGTTTGCAGACAGAAATTTTCTCATATTTTATCTTAGAGACTGTGATAGTCAGCAGAAATCATTATCAGAAATACCAAAAACTTTTTTGTTTTTTTTTTTTGGTATGTCCTCACTGTTCTATATCTTGTTTTATTTTGCATGAGGAGCCTTTTAAATTACAATTACATTACATTACATTAATTAATTACATTAATTAATTAATTAATGGGAGAAAGGGGATTTTTTTAACTTATTTTGTTATTTAGGACAGATTTTCTGCTTGTGTAAATCACCATAATTTCACTGACTTCAACAAAACTCTAATTAAATTTCCCTGTTTGAAAACATAAACCTTTGTGGAGAAAAAAAAAATTCGCAGCTAGTTCTATTCTCTATTGAAGCTAGATGCTGCAATTTTTTTTATTCCCCAAATTGTCTATACTGCAGTATCACCTTGCTTTCAAATATCTGCTGCCCATCATGATCTCATATCCATTGATGCTGAGGCCTTTAATTGTGATGCAGAAACTGTACATAATAAAATGCATCACAATTTTGAAGCCTCTTTGGTTGCCTCATCAACATTCAGTTTTCAGTCACACTTGACAATGTAGCAGAGGAGGCATTAGGAGACATTAGGCGAGGTTTCATTAGTCCCTATTTCCTCCTTAGTCCCCAGATCCAATGCTGGCAATCAGTCCTAGCCACAACAATGTTGGACTCGAGCCTTCCTTATGGTTCTCCTGTCAGGAGTAATTAATCAGCTCTCTTACTGATTTTATATGAGCTCTTAGACCAGAAAAACTACAATGAATYTCTCTCTCTTCTTGAATGTTTCACTCTCTTCCTGAATGAATCACGTGGTCCAACACAGGGAACGTTCCTACTGCATTACGTATGTAATAAGGATAACTGCTCTTCCAGGCTTTTCTCCCACCCCCACTTTTGACTGCAAGACTGAAAAGGTTCCAGTGAGAAAGAGCTGCAGCCTGTAACATAAACTCATAAGCTGGATATAGTGACAGCATTAACATAAAAATGCATCACTTACTGTGTTCTGAAGAAAGAGAACAAAAGGGAATGACTTACAAGAAGAGCTTTCTTAACCCTAATTCAAGGTTAAAATTAAAAGTAATTACTGAATATTTTTCACAGGTACCTTGTTCAAGTCAAAACTCTGATACTGCTAAAACACATCTTGATTTTCAGTTTTCATAGCTTTTCAGTCAGCATAGTCTTTTATTATTTTTAATTTTAGGGGAAGAGCAAAATTTAAAAAGATAAATGATTTATCACCCTGGAAATCAGTGGGCTGTGTTGGAAATGGCATGAAAGGAAACTGACTGCAAGGAGCAGACTTTACTTTGCTATTGAATTCCTAAGGGGTAACAATTATCCAGTTTAACGAGAGGAGAGCAGCCCCAGAAGGCAAGGTCGCAGAACAGTGACAGAAAATCACAAAAAGTGATGATACATATACTAGTCTTGTAGTAATCACCAGTTATTAGCATTTCTGTGACATTTCTGCAATTTTTTATACTGATCATTGCTCATTCAAACACTTCTTTGGAAGATGAAATACTGTTTTGAGTATAACAAAGAATCACATCAAACTGGGCAAAAAGGCATTTAAGAATTACATAGCATCTCTACCTTTAGCTACTCACAGGAGTGCCTCAACTGCAAACTCAACTGATAAATACAATTCCCTAAATAATTGTTCATTAATGTGTCRTTACACTCCTTGGTCAAATACTGGACCTGTTCTTAATATGAACCAAACTGAACCTTGAAGTCCCAAAATAYGGATCTGCTGATCAGCCTCAACTCTGCTCACTAAGCTATGTTCCTCTTGCACCCACAGCACATTTATCCTCACTCCTCCCATAGAGAAATGAATATAATAGGCTTCTCACTACAGTTTCCCAATGCCACTTGGTGGGGCGTTAGCTAGTTAGAATAATTTGTCACCAATCAGACCTAAAAATATTTTTCTGTTCATTTTAAGATCCTTAAATAAAATTTAGTGTATAAAGGAGGGATAGTGTATGGTGCTACCTAAGACTTAAATCCTGGTAGAAAACAATTTCAGTTAAAAAAATGAAATAGGAAATTTCATTTCTATTGACGCACAGGAATCTGCCTGTAGCAATGAGGATTTTCATTGTTGTTTTTTATTTGTTCAGTCACTCAGCATAATAATATAAGAATGATAACAAGTTCCTTAATAAGCAATTACAGATAAATATATGAACAGGTAAAGCATCAACTTTTGTGTTTACAGGCTTTCATTCTTTAGTTCCAACATACAAAAGCCTATAGACAAAAATAAGAATGTTCAATCCTTTTCACTAGCTAGAATATGAAACTTGCAGCTTCATTAAAGTATAAACAGACAGTATAATTATACTGTCATAATTCTTAATTATATTAATATAGAATTAAATACAATCAACAAAATTAAAAATTAATGAGTGCATCACATCTTGTATCAGATCTCTTCCTAAGCTATATCCTATGAACTGATTTTGACTCTCACATGATGAATTAATATTACTGGACTGTACAGATGGCCAATTACATGTGTGTGTATACACATATATATAAGATTATGACTTTATAGCTATTGTCAGTTATGAAGATAATCTTGCAACRCTTTTGACCTCTTTCCCATTTCAGTATTAAAGAATCAATTTAAATTTGATCAAAATAAGATTTGACAGTATCTCTAGTGTTTTTTAATTCAACATACTGTTCAACATAACTATTTAAGCAACCTGAAAACAAAACAAAACAGCTATTGCAGGTAACAGGTAAACAGAAATGATGGAAATACAAAGATTATTTGAGGTTTAGAGAATTATTTTCATTTTCTAAAGTTTTTTTTATAAGATATATTGCAGAACCTTGCTTCTTTGAACCGGGACATCCAAGAAACAGTGAAATAGTTAAAAATCAAAGAAACACTAAAAGTAACAAACAAAAGAGACTTGTTTTTAAATACACCATTTATAAAATGTATCTTGCTCATTAAGAAATAAAGATTGACATTCTTTCTACAAACACTAAATAWGACATGGTAGGTACACTTCCATCATATGATTTCCTTGTGTAAATTATATCAGTTGCAAGGTAAAGGAGTGGAAGCTACTTTGATTAATAACCATTTGTGGTGGATCTCCTGCTAAGTGAACATGTCTAGTCTTGATGGCAATTACAGTCCTGGAAATGCAGCAGCAGTTGCAGAGAAGTGCTGAGAAGCAGCTCTTGCTGGGTGTATTGCACTGCAGCCCTGCATTCTGGCAACACCTTATCCCTGCTGTTAGCGGGGGATGTGTTACATAACACATCACTTTCTAGTGCTGCTTTCACTAAAAAACACAATTTTGCTGCTATTCTTGAGGGCTCCTTACAACATCCAATAACACTAAAACAGACAGAGTTCTGTTTCTGCCTTGATCAATACACTAGACCTATATAGATTAAAAWAWATATATATAAATATATATATGTCTTGGAATCATCCCTCATTCTTAACTAGTCATAGAAAAGTCTACTTGACAAGATGAAGAAAAAGTCAATGTCTGATTTGCATAATCAAAAAAATGTTATAATTAGGAGAGAAAACTTTTTTCTTACAATTTTAAGCTCTAGACTCCTTTGCAAAGATCAATGAAGTATTAGAATTTATATCAAATCCAGAAAGAGGCTTTGCAGTATTTGACAATGTTCAGGGGCTTAATAAATCTACTTATACAGATTGCCTTGAGGGAACTACTTAATTAATTAACTTAATTAATAATACCATATACAGACTTTTAGACAAAACATGCATTTTGCTTAATTTCTTAGCAGAGATAAGGTTGTCTATTCACAAGAAATCCTACTGAAATCCAGAAAAAAAGAATTAATGTTGATAACACTTTTTTTTKCCAATGTGAACTGCTCTAGAATTATTAAAGTCAGCCTAGTTTCTGCCTTTACCCTGGCCAAGCACAGAAGAAACCTCTTCACTTCTTTAGCCTTCATTAGAATTTCAGTGCAAATTAATATTGAGAGGTCTAAAGTTTAATGATATCATATATCTAGGATTAATATGCTATTTAATAATTTTAAGACATTTAAAAAGAGATAAGGAAATATTCCTTTTTTTTTTTTTTTTTTTTTCCTATTAACAGGTTGCAAATATCCTTAGAAATAATAAAATTAAGGAAAACATAAAAACACCTGAACAGAATAGAATCATAGAATCATAGAATGCCGAAGGTTGGAAGGGACCTCAGAGGTCATCGAGTCCAATACACTTTTTAATTACTTTATCTGGAAGATACAATTATATATATACATATATACATATATACATACATGTATCTTTTTGTTACACAGGATTTTTAAGGCTATTACTTGCATTTTAATATAAATGTTATTATAAATTGCATTAGATCTCCCCTACGAGTTTAATTTATGAAGCCATATTGTGGTTGATGGTGGCAGCTGAACTCCTCAATGAAATTAATTAAAGGATAATCTCCACTGCTTTGTAACATACAAACCAATAAATGGCTGCTGAGATTAATAGCTTAAGCGAAGCTAAACTGTTTAAGGAATTTCAACCCCCATTTATTATGCACACCCTAGAAAGCAAGTAAGCTTATATTTATACAGCAAACTGGAACATCCAATAAATAAATAAATAAATGGGAAAACATAATTTCCTTCCCTTGTGATTATTTGACAGTGATGCTTCTTTCTTCGACAATTCTGTGGCATACACATGAATTTGGCTAGAATGAAAAACGAACAGGATGAAACAAAAAAAAATGTGCTGGCTCCTTTTATTCAGTGTCTAAAACAATGAGTGTCCAGGGAAAATACTGGAAAAATTATATTAGAAGAACAAAATATTATTGATGAAAATATGTGGTAAATGAAAAGACTGGGTTTGGGAGAGTATTTTCTCTACAGCAACCACTGCAGGATCTTTTAGGTGAAATTGGTTCTGCATCCTCACTGAATCTCTTAAAGCCAGCAGAAATGACATTTCAGTGATATTTAGGCCATCTTTTGGCCTTTGTAAAAGCAACGGGGATATAGGTGTGTACTACAGCAGATAGGAAGCTTGCTTTGAAATTTTGTCCAAAGGAAAATTTTTCAATGCCATTTTCAAAGGAGATGTATAACCATTTCTTGGCATCAATCAATATGTTCTGTTTTATATGATATGAATTGAAAGCTCTTTTTAAATATTAAATAATAATATTTTGTCTCATCCTCTTTAYACTAAATATTCTTCTAAGCTTTGATTTCTTATTAATATAAGTCTAATAAGTACTTCCTACACACATCCTTTTTTTWAAAAAAAGTCTACCTTTCATTATCTTCTTCWGCCACCTCTCTCCCACCAAAAAATCCTTGTCAAATTCTTCAATTTCCATTTTAAAGTAGGGGTTTATTTTATTTATCTTGCTATGCAATGTGAATGAATTTTAAAGATAATGAGGTGGCTTAAATTTGCCCTGTCAATTATGTATCTTTAAAGATGATAACAGCTCACCTTTTCCAAATAAAAATCTACTAACTGTCATCAGAAGACTAAGACTTGTTTCAGGATAACAAATGTATTTAACAGAAGAAGGAGAAAAAAAAAAAAAAAAAAAAAAGAAAAAAAGAAACGAAAACCTAAAGTCTATGCATCACTGCCTGGTTGCTAGCATCTGCTCTAGTTTCATGTCTGCCTGCAAAACCTGCCTCAGGAGCTCCTCTCTCTCTCAATCCATCTGTGTGAGAATGAAAGAGAAAAAACAGAGAAATCTCACAGGATACTCTGGTCACTTTATCTTTGCTTTTGAGCTTAACCCTTTGTTGAGAAATAGGAAACATACGGTCTGGTGGATGAAGAAGCGGAATTAACATTATGGTCTAAGGATACATTTTAATCTATGTAGACTACTAATGAGCTAAAAGGTCATGGATTGCATTTTTCYAAATATTGTTTTCTCTGAATTACAGTCACAAGTAAATATACTTCAGCTTTTTTCGCTTTCTCCCTTAATTGTGGTATTTTACTACATTATTGTAGACTATTCTTAAATTTTTCAGTAGAAATGTACCAAATGAAAAAAAACACCCCMAAAATGTTCACATTCTGCTGGTTTCTTTGTTATCTGGGTTCCAAAGTAACCAGGACAGTAGGGGAAAAAAAAAAATTATTTAAAAGAATGTATTTTTTCCCTGAAATAATGTTTTAGAAATTCTATACTAAGTATTTTTAAAGAGAATATTCTGAATTTGGAGGCTGAGCTCTTAGAAAAATCACAGCTCAATCTGGTAACATGCTAAAAAACATCCATCTCTTTCAGCAGATTTCAGGTCTTCTTTATTCAAAGGAGGCTCTTCTTCCTCTGAAGACAATAGTTCTCTATTCTCTAATTCTCTATTCTCTAATTCTCACATCAGTTTCAACACATGCAGTGCCTGGTGTACAAACTACACTGATCTGAATTCCATCTCCAGTAATAACTTACTACTTTGCAAAGCCTTTTTTAGATAGCTGAGCTGAAGTATACTAGGTATTAGGTAATAGTATATTTATGCTATAAATACTATATATAATATTTGTTATCCTCCATATTTAATCATTATTATTTGAATCCAAACTGTAAGAATATCCTGCCACTGATAAAATTACTACTTCTGTTTGATCTGAAGTTGATACCCCTGACAAAAGTATTACCTTGTATCTTTTTATACAATGCACTTTTAGTGTATTTAATATGCAATGCAGAACAGATTTTTAATGAGATTTCTACTCATTAATAAAAGTTTTCTTGGGTAAAAAAGTTTTCTACTCATTAGGTGAATATAATAGAGCTTAGTTTAAACATTGGTTTTGGTAATCCCAGTTCAGAACCCCATGTTGTGTGTTGTTCCCGAGCTAAACAAGATCTGTTCCAGTTTGGGAATTTGCTAGAAAAGATTCTTTACCTAAACTTACCCAAATTTAAAGCTTGAAAGAGTTTCTTAAAAGCTTAAGAGTGAAACATTATAGTAAAGAAAGACTACAGAAACCTCAATAGCTCACAATAAAATCTGAGGAACTGTCTTCCTTCTCAGACCATCTTTAAATTTAAGTTAGTCTTCTTGTGAACATGGTAGGCAGATGGCTATGCAAAGGGGCTGTACAGGGCTAACATTCCAGTCAAGGTAGTGAAGGAAAAATGAATCGCATCCACAARAGGGACATTCAGGATGGGTCAGAAGCCAGACCTAATTTCCTCCTTCAACTCCTGTCCTCTGGGCCAGCAAATTACAGATCTGCAGAAGCAGCAATCTCCTTGGCTGCAGCCGGAGAGCAGGGGCAGACTTCTGCACATTCCTTGCTGCACACCACTTTCACTGCCTTCTGCACATCTGTGTACTTTAAGTCAAAACCACAGTGATCATTCTGGAAACGGTGAAGTAGCATTTTTTTCTTTCTCAACTTTTGGGGATTCTACTTTCTGACCTGTTACTCTTTCGCTTCTCAGATTTATAGCTTGGCATTTATGTAATATATTGGGCTTTGTCTTCAGGAAATAGGATTCTCGGTTCCACCACTGAGCCCTGATTTTGTATCAGGTGAATCCCAAATGCTAAAACAGTTACTTTTTATCAAAAAGCATAATTTCTAGGAGATTAAGACAGCTTCTCAAGAGATATTCAACAGTGCTGTTTATTTAAAGAGACAAAAAAATAGGAAAAAAATATATATTTTTAATATTTTAGTGCATTACTTATATTTGGTACTCTCCTTTCATAATAGCTAAATAAATATGTAGGGCAAATTCCTTGATGCTGATAAGCACTGAAAATCCCCATAGCTTCAGATGCAGATATTCCATGCAGAATTCCCTTTAGTGGTGAATAAGAAAATAATAAAAAATAGTTTGTACATTTATGGGACCTTTTATCCAAGAGTCTCCATGGGCTACAGAGATATGTTCATAGCAACATTTTCATCTTGGAGCTGAGKAAATCAGGGGCTAAAAAGATTAAAGCTCAAACTTTTAAAGATACATTTGGTATTAATTCGAGCCTTGAAAACCTTTCAGGATCTGCATCTAAGTGACTTGTCCAAGGACACACCCTGTGAAGAGTCATGAATTCCCTTTTCATTATTTTAAGGCCACAAAAGAGGAATTACACACACAGAATAAATATACATAAAGAACTTCATGCAATTCATAGAAGAGAGATTCCCCTATCAATTGAAGTCCTAAGACATAAGATAGGGTACTCCAAATATGCTTGCTACTCGTGATTATTAGTGTATGTGAAGAGCCTCTCAACTTGCAGGAATCACCATCATAGCACATATATGTGTGCATGTGTTTGTGCATACATGCCTGCAGTTCTACAGGACTATCTGCATAGTGGAGGGGAGTCGTTATGGTGATTTTTGCCATCAAACTTAAAAGATTAACCTTCCTATATAGGCATCAAAAAACTGTGAGTTTTTGTTTGTTTGTTTGTTTTTCTTTAAAAGGAAATCAGAGACCCCAAAGGACTTTTCTGAAGTTCGATGATGGGAATACATCCCTCAAGAGACTCCATAATCAGTTTCCAGTTGAGGAGATTCTTCATTTATGCTCCATGCAGGCTCACACAAATCATATTAACAAAAAAAGGAGGAAAGAAGGAATCAAAACCCAGTTTTATGCGATCATAGTTTCAGAATATTTATATATAGTTTGCCAACTTTATAATTCCTAATTTCCGGGTATAGTTTCTGTCAATAAGATGAACTAAAGTTATAATCCTGCTTCTGTCAAAGCTACCATTAATTCTGATGGTACATAATTAAATCTGAAAGATATTTACATTATTTACTAAACATTTTGATATTAAAAGGTCTGCTTACAAGATGAACTAAAAGTATAATCAGAATCTACGGCATTTATAGTCTTATTTGTAAATTATATTGTAATTACTTTAGATATATAATCAACATTTGTCACAATACAGAATTTTACCCTATAGGCTAAAGTTAAAATATATCTTTTTATTTTTAATTATCTTCATTTATTTTCAGGATTTCATTATTTTTTTCAGAAATGGTACAGAACTATTAGCTTGGGATTTTAAAGAAAATATTTACTTAAACAGAAAAGCATGCTTTGAAAATTACAGGTATGAAGAAAACTGGAATGTAAAAGAATCCTCCCGGGTGAGATTATTCACAAGGCAACACTAAATGAATCATAGTTTTTAAAGAGGAAGAAGCCTAGAGCAGGTGAGATTTACATACTAATTAGAGACAAAGTTTATTCAGGCTCACAGACCAATCTATCTTCAATCACAAAACAGCATCTGTTTTAAAAGATTCTAGCTTGACTGCTGGAATTACGAAAGCTAAAATATTTCTCTGCTTCCATTATGTATTATTGCTTTGGGGGCTTATTCTACATGGAGTGTACTTTTTTTTTTTTTTTTTAATTTCACATTTAAGCTAACCTCTGTTTAGAAGTGATTTTTACTGAAAACAGAATTTCATATATAGTTAATATAGCTAGGATATAGTTAAATAGTTAAAATGTAGCAAAATATTATAAAATACTATAGCAAAATAGTTAAAGTCAAAGTGGATGTAGCATGAAACAGTAACTATCCAAAACAAGTAAGTGCAAAAATACAAAAGACTGGAGKGTACCTCATAGTTGAAAAAAATACGTTAATCAATAACGCTCACTTTTAATTCAGCTGGGTTTTTATTACTCCAGCCCACAAAGTTATCCACCTTCTCCTATAAGACAACCCTGTCCTTTTCCATTTTAATGATTCTTTCYTATTTATCCAACACAAGCAAAATTGCATCAGCATTCTGCCTGTATTTGCCAATACAATTAGTGAAATTATTATACAAAAAAAAACTCAAAGCCATTTCCTGAAAAGCTCCAATTGCAAATTCCCTACAGTAAAGCATATCTCAATTTAATACTGCTGAAAGAATAAAAATCCTTTATCTTCTTTATGACTTTTACTAAGACCCATATTTTCCGTTGTTATTATTTCCAATGCGACACTGTAYGCAGTCTGTATATTATTTTCAATATTAATTTTAACATTTAAAAATATTCATTATTTTGGGAATGTGCTTCTTTGGATATCTAACTTGATTTGATTGCATTTGAAACATTTAGATAAAAATATCRCACTAGATATTTGAACCTGAATGTTCAAAAAACTGAAGCACCAATTGTGAAGTCAATTCAAAACTGGTGCTCAGTCTCATAAGAAGAAAACTGTCAGAAAATTCAAAAGAAGGAAATGAATCAATCAAAAGTATCAGTCAATTCAATTAATCATTTTACTTCATATTCAAATAAACCTTGCTATGCAGGGATGTTCTACTATTAACCATGGACTCCCTTCCAAGACCAGAGGTTAGTCACTTCCGAAGATATTTCGTCTATTTTTCCTATGTCAGAAAATCCTTACACTAAGAAAATAAGCTTTCGTCAGTCACAAACTGAAAAGATTCACCTATAATAATTGTTTGATTAGCAATATTTTCATCCTCCATTTTTAAACAAATATCATGCCTAGGGCTATCACGTCCTCTTTACCTAGATGGGTCTTCCGTTTCTATCTGCAATTTACTTCCAGATGATATTTTAAGACTATGGCCCTCAATACATAACTTCTATCTGCTCATTCTTTTGCTTGCAGACATAGCAAACTTTGTCTCTCAACTACTGGTGAGAACAAAAACCTCCTTCTGTCTCTGTAAAAGCTGAGTTTAAATCCAAGTTCTGCAATCTCATATGCTGTGAAGATATTTGCTGCTTTCACTAGACATATCCTGAACCAGAAAAACAACAGTAATAACAGGTTAAGTGGTTCTATTCGATCTGCCACCTTACTTGGCTTAATACAGATGGCTCTATGGCCAAAAGTCCACTGCGCAGTGTGTCCTGTAGTCTTGAAGAACAATTTTGTTAAATATAGGTGATTTCATTCTTCAGTCTATTTAAAGTTAAAAAGAGTTTTGCTCGACCAAGACTTAAGAGTCAAGCCCTTCTCATCTAGTGAAATGTAAGACTATATTACTGCACAGGGTGCAAGGTCATGTGAAGAATAGTATGCTTCAGAAAATACAGATCTAAGCAATACAATATATGCTTTTAGAGCATTAAGCAGCATTGCAGTTAGCTTAATACAGTGTGAAAAATTTTCCCTCCCTATTACAGCACATATTTTGGACAGTGGTAGCAGTTCATCTTGAGGGAGAATGTAATTTCCAAAACTTTTGATTGCAGGACTCTTCTGGAAATCTTTTTATCTTCAGTTTTGCAAAAGCAACAAGAGCTTGGACAATGAATCTGTTTGTATATAAATTGATCCCAGTATAAACCTGGCTAGAACACAAGCAGGTTGAGGGAAATTTGCCTAGAAGACAAGCAGGTTCAGGCAARAAGATAGCTGCAATGCAGCCTACACAAAACCAGTGGTTCAGAGACACTATCAAGGAGGATTTCATTTTTTCCCTCATTTTTAAAAACTTTTTTTCTATATGACTTAGTCTATAACTGCAAATAAATATTCATCGGTATTTAACAGACAAGGTTCAGAGTACTGTGATCACTTTGTACTGTACTAAGCAGAAAGAGGGGCAAAGAACTTTACTGCCATGCAGAGATCCTGCARGGAGGACAAGCTAGTGGAGTGGGTCCCGTACCATGTCCCCCTCCTTGCAACTAGCACAGAGAACTGYCACGGGAAATAGGGCAGGATTCAGCCTTCCCAGCAGGCTCCCAATGTGGTGACAACTCCTCAGTTATCAGCAATTAAAGGAATTTTTGTGCAGCCCTCAAGCACACAGAACAAATCTAAGGAGTATGAAAATAACTTTATGTCTTTTTATTATTCAATATGTATGTACTCCTTTTTTTTTTTTTTTTTTTTAAATAATATTGCAACAGTGTTGAAAGAAATAACTGCATTGCACATTGTCACGATCACTGAACTCCAGGACAGTATTCAGTTATTTTCATAATAATTTTTTTTTTCTTGTTGAGAAATGCTGATCTACTTGATGATCATGACTACTGGGTAAAATTTAATTAATGCTGTCTTAGTTTCCTGCATGTAATATTTGTTGGTATCGTCATTGTCATGAATGGAAACAATTAACAGTGATAACTGTTAATAACATTCTGTACTCTCAATCCTTTAGAATTAGCAAAATTCTAAAAGGATGGTGGAGTAAAAGAAACAGACACAAAACAAGAAAAACATATAACATTTAAAAATGCATATGAATACATCATACTACTAAATTTTAATGGAGAGGCCTGTAATTTTTCACAAACATGAAGATGTGCTGTAAAAGTCACTATTTTAATTACAAATCATAAGAAAGTGAATTAAGAGAGAATGCAAAAAGTTACCTAGCTCATCCTCTGGCATGTGATATCTGACCTGTGAATTGGTTTCAGTATATAATCAATCAGCTTAACAAATTAAATTAAAAGATCTAGATAGACACAGACTCCTTGTATTACTACCAGAAATTCACCTGAAGAGTGTGATAGGTTTGGGCAAAAAATACCATAGGACAAGCTTATATTTTTAACATGCAAAAACCACGGTAATTACTTGAGTATGAACTGCAACTAATCATGATTCATAACATTCATACAAATGTATGCTTCATAAACTACCTTGCTTTATGTTTTTCACCTAATAATAAAATCTGCTGTGTGACCTAATTAACATATTCTAAAGAATAGTAGGTCTGCATATTAAACATCTAATTCCTAAGAAATGAGAGGTCATGGACAGAAATTTAGATAGAATAGTGTTGTCTAGATAGCTAGATAGAATAGTGTTAACTATTAACCAAATGAGATTCTATTACAATTCAAGAGACAATATTAGCCATATTACTTACATAACGATGGGAAGTTCTGCTAGACATCCAAAAAAGACATCCAAAATGAAATCTGTACTTTTTTTACCAGAAAAATATGCTATTAGGCTTAATGAACATAATGAATATTTTTCATGAGRAACAGGCTGATTGATATTAAATTAAGAGAACTACCTTGATAAAATATGAAGGAATTTCAAATGCATGATGTCAGGAACTGAGAAAGGAGATTATTCACAATAATATTAACATGATCATTTTTATAATGTAAAATATTTTAATTTCCACTTGAGTTATTTCCTGTTCTTTTTTTTTTTTTTTTTTTTTATAGATAATGAGCACTGTCAGCTGCAGTCAACTGACTGCTTACCATTTCCAAAACTGACTCCTTAGGTAGAGCAGAAAATGTACTCCAAATAATTCCATGCCCATCACCAGAACCTACCACCATGTAATAATACCACTAACACTACAGCAACAGTGTGCATGAATAAGCACAAGACACAGTGAACACAGTTTAAGAAATGATTCCTAAATCGTTCCCTATTTTTATTAGCAACATTTCAATAGAAGAGTTGTAGTGATGTCTAATAGTAGTTCTGTAATTTCCTCTGATATACTAAAATAAAAATCTAGAATATGATACTAAGTGGTTTATCCTAAATTATTAAAGCTAAACAGTACTTATCAAATCAACATTGAAAACATATTTCTGAGAATGTATACTTGCTGTACTGCTTGGTTTTCATTGAATCACTAGTTCACAGAGGATATTCTAATTACTCATTCAAATTAGCTGTTTTAATCATTGATGAAACTTTAGAAATTAATTTTATAGATCACACAAAATGAAACACAAGAAAATCAAACTCAATCCTGAGCCCATAAGTGCCAGTTGCAATTTTGTACAGTGCCAAACACAAATACATATTCTAAKTATCTAACGAATTAACTATGCAAATAATCCAATGTTATCATTATGGAAAATGTAATGAAGTTCAGTATTAATAAATAAATACATTAAAAAATACAATTATATTTAGTTTCTGCAGTGGGCCAGATCTAGCACAAGAGTAAATCAATAGGCCTCTATAGAAACTAAAACACTTCTGACAATTTGCTCAGGATCTAGCCCTCTATGTCTCACTGAAATAATTTTTTTAAATGATTAAGTAAAGTACTGCACATATAAGGCATTGATTTTTACCATTGATTTTGTGCTGGCATTTGAGCCAAGTCTTAAAAAGCTTGAGCGCTTTATGTATTTACAGCTGTCTGTTGGCAAGRAATAATTCATTCACTCCAAATGAAACATGCCTTTGAAGCTTATAAAAACAGAATTGTGGAAGCCAAGATTTGCAAAAAACTTTATTCAAAAGAAAAAAAAAAGAAAATATATTTAAAAATCACTGGAAAAAAAGCATAAATAAATGTGTTTTTTGATTTTTTGAGCTTCTCAGGCAAATAAGACAGATAAAGATTGGATTCTGCTTCCAAGAGAGCTGTTCCATAGGCAGAGACCAAAGATTAATGAGTCATCATCTGACAAAGAAATATTTCCAGGAAAAAAAAACCACRAAGTATATTGTTTAGAAGGGGAGGTTAAACATGTATGTAGAAATTTTTTTTTTCCTATCTCTTTATGTTTCCTAATCAGACAATCCTTTCTTTCTTTCTTTACTAATCAGAGACAGCATCAAACACAAATGCAATACAAAACAACTTGATCTTTGCTTCTTTCCAAAGCCTTTCTCTTAAGATTGTTCTATTGCAATATAACTTATTAGCATTACTTTTAAAAGCTAATATCTACATGTAACGGAACTATCAAAGAGATTATTATGTATTTATTGAAACTAATGACATCCTCCAATTCTCAGATGTTTAATATGCTATCCCAGAATAAACTAAATTAAAAGTGAATTTTCCCCCTTTTACAGAACACGACCCCTGATGCAAAAGCAAAGAATATTGCTAGCTGTGAGGTTTTTGTCAAAATAAAGAAAAGAATGATCAGKAAAGAGAATCCTTCACCATTCGGCCATATATTTTCTCTTTCTGAGGCTTTTAGTGACCTTCAGTTGAGCATGATATCCAGAACAGATTTCAGATTTATCAGTGTTGGTGGCTAACTTTTCAGTATAYTTATATAAATTTGTGACAGGAATTGAAAAAACGGCTGCTAAAATATTTACTTTTAAGTCTCACAGATTGACAAAGAATATATGAATCATGGTCTTTACTATTTTGTTCACATTAGTTGTGATGAGGAAGACTTTTATTCCCATTGCAGGGATTGAGGCAGAGAATGGGCAGACAAAAACATAGAAAAGGTCAGGACAGTCAACAGATGTAGCCTGAGTTGCAAGTCTAGCTCTGTCCACAGTGAAACATGAATAAAGTTTGCTTTCAAATTTCATATTGATTGAAAACTCCAGCAAGGCCAGCATTAACTGCACCTATAAGGAACTTTCACAAATAAACCCCCTCAAAAACACAAATCTCTGTCAGATGTTTATTTGTGCACCAGCTAAGCAGTAATCATTGGTCTCATGAATGACAAAGATCTGTTTTGCACAGGGTATTTTATAGAAAATAAGGATAACAACAGGACAAATTTACACCACATTTCTGTGGCCCATACGTTTTATTAGCCCATGTTTATGCTGTTATACTGCAGCCTGTTTATCCTTTGAACAAACTACAGTATTTGGCACACCTTTTGTTTTTGAGTGAAGGTGAAAACCAAGCTTCCATCATAGTTTTAGCATATTGATATTACTATCTCAGTGATGTTCAGGGAAGACCAACCACAGACACATTCTGCCAACAATCTCACCTTTTTTCAAATCAGAAGAGAGGTCAGGTAAAGCTGTCCTAGGAGCTATTTAGGGATCCTGCCTGCACAGAGCTGATGTCAGATATAGCTTGTAATTGTATCTTATTCCCTACCATGATACATGCCAGGAGCACGAAAAAATATGGACATAATCTCCCACACTTTGGCAATTCTTGTGTAAAAGTCCTTTTGGGAGCCATTACGGACTGCCACATGCTCAAGAAGCTGCTGATCAGAGAAACTGCCACAGTGTGAAGCAGACCAGCAGATACTTCTCTTTCCACCTTCCAAACTCTTGGGTCAGTGCAGTTTCTTCAGGCTAATGGGGCTTAATAAAACTTTGCGCAAAAATATTTTGGCRTTAGATTTGCCTACTCACAGGTTTACAAGAGGTTCTGAAAAGTACTTTCCTAAAGTTATAGCCATTTTGTTCATCATTTGATTGTTTTCAGGGGTATTGCTAAATCTTCTCAAGTATCCATATTTATCAACTTTGAGAGAGTTGCCAGTAGTCTGGCACTTCCTAATAAAGCTTTTGAGTCCAACTTAACACTGTTTCTTACTGCACAGCTCCTGTTTTATAGCTACGATTTAACTATGACACCAAGCAGCTCTGTGGTTCAAACTATTCAACCTAATTTGAATAATGAGATTAAACAAAAAAAAAAAAAAAAAAAAAAGGCTCAGATAGTCTAAGTGATATACCCACACTGCAAGGTCAATAGCAAAACTCAATTCTGCCTACTCCCCATCTTATATTTCATCCATGAGATGACAGCTGAGGCTTAGAATCCATGAATACATTTTCAGTTTTTATCCCTTGTTTATATCCATTCTCTTCCTGGCCGCCTTTGTTACATATTGAAAAGCTGACTTTTGGAGAGATTAAGCCAAGTAGCATATATTAACAATGGCTCATTACACACACCAATGGGGAAAAAAAAAATACTGGTTCTAAAAAAACAGATGAGAAAAAAAAAAAAGTGTTGAAATACCACTGGCATAACTTCTGATTTTCTCATGACTTYTTTAATTTATAAATATTTTAGACCAGATACACTTATTCAGCATGATTCAGCATGATTCTCAGCCATACTGGCTTTAAAGTTTTCATCCCAAAACAAACTGCAATTCTTTTTTATTATTTAACCCTTGTCAGAACYCACTATGTGTTTAATAATACACTCAATTCTATCTCAAAAATCAGTCTTAAAATTGTATTGTCAAATGATAACACATTTACAGAGCATTCTTTACTTTTAAGACTGTTGCTGGCCTAATTAGATGCCAACACTTCTAAGACCTTGTCAATGTACTTCCTGCTAAGTAGGGTATACCTCAGTCTATGTAAAATTTATGCTTGATTATAATCAATACCATACTGAAACCTCAAGATAGATTTTTCTGCAGTGGCATATAAAAAAAAGAAATGCAACCTTGTGTCCACCATCCCCTATCAGAAATAACTGACTTAATAACTATTCTCTTGCCATGAACAATTCATTCTCCTAAAATCCTTTCAAAATGAAAAAAAAAAAAAAAAAAGAGAGAGCAAAAGACTTTAATTAAAAAGGTTTCTGTGTTCAAGGTTCATGCACATTCATTTCCCTCCACTGGTCACAAACAGCACACATATGTATTACCTGAACATTAGAAACCTCCATTAGTCATTCTGTGGGAAGATTAAAATGATCTTCCCAATACAGATCTAATCAGCCTACTTTCCAAAACTTCTCACTAAACAAAACCAAATCCCATTAAATTTGCTATGAACAAKCTATAAGCCGTGAACTAAGTACTGTCAATTCTTATAGCTTCAATTAATTTAAGAGACATCCCAGATATTTTTACCAGCTGGGAATATGGGTCACCATGTTTAAAAATGTCAAGGCCATTTTATTGTTAAAATTTTATCTTAACTCCTAAAACAATTTTTCTAGCCTTCCTACTTATGTAGTTACTTATGGGAATTATTTTTGTTTGTTTTTGCAGAATTAGCAAAAATACTTCATAGCTACCTTAGTAGCTCTATAAAGGATACATGCAGTTGACAGAAGTAGGCTCAGTCCAAGCAAAATCTAACCTTAAATGTTGAAAGCACTCTAGACAGAAATTTTAATAAGAACACAGTCTTTAAAATGCAAAAGATCTAGGCACAGCACTATAGCATTTACTTTGAAGGACCCTATTTAATACCATTCTCAAATCCACAGCTTGAAGTGTAATGCACAGATTTCCCATGCAGTGGTTCTTATTGTTTTATGTGAAATTATCATCACTGAATTATATATTGTATGTTCTGTACAGCAGGGACAACAGTGCTCTCCCCCACAACAGGTAGTTATAACCACTACTTAGAAAGCTATCACCATTTTTCCTTTCCAATTTTCTAGCTCAAATTATTTTAACATTGACATGGAAAATTATGCAGTTACTCTCTTGCCASGTGCCAACTTTACCAGTGTGTGCACACTTGGGGCACCAAAGTGTAGGGTTGGAGATCACCCTATATGTTTTATAGGGACATCTAATATGTTATATATAATATGTATATATTATATATAACATATTAGATATCCCTATAAAACAGACAACTTATTCCAGAGTCTTAAACAGTCCTACTATCTACTTAAGTCTGCCCTTAGTAATTGAATAAGAATCTGACCACAGAAAACATCAATACTGATTTACAATTCACTCATCTTATTTGGTACTAAAGCAATCTTCAAAATAGGATAAGACTTGCAAGAGGGACCTTACTATTATGTATGCTTGGAAGTTATCAGAAGAAAACKCCATGCCTCCATACTGAATTCCTACACTGCCCAAGAGTGATCCTAACCAAAGCTAAGAGCCACTTCATTTCCTACACAGAGCTTGCGAACTTTGGATCAGTTAGATTGAGAGTCACTATGTAAACAGACCTATATATATATTTTAAGGCAAGTTATTAGCCTATATAATGCCTTTCTATGAATTCACATTTCACAGTGACAAAGGCTTAACTAGCAAATATAAACAGTGCACCTAAAGTATCAGATGAACTAATATTTGGTTTCCCTTTTTTTCAGTCTTACCGTTGTAAACAACTATGTCTCTTTTTAATGATTCAGATATGATCTAACACAAGATTCTGCGGGGGGGGGGGGGGGGGGGGGAACCAACCTCTGCTGCAAATCAAGAAAATAAACAAAATGTATATTTACACCATAAAAGATATCCTGTACCTTACATGAAGTAATCTGCAATTTCTTTTAGATTATCTTTAACTGATGGTACGGATGCTTCCAGTGAAAGCACATTTAAAAATGAAAGTTAGTTGCCTAATTAGTTGCATATCTTTTTAAAATTTTGTCTGTCTGAAGAACTTTACTGTGATAATTTCACTATTTGTTAACTTGGCTTTGAAGTCTGCTCCATCTGCTTTGAAATATGCTGTTACTAAAGAATCACTTAGGGGAAAAAAAAAAAGTTGAGATGTATTAAAAGGTGTTTGGAAAGATAGTGAAATAAAAAAAAATCTCCAAGCGAAAGAATTATCTGGGGACTAATGAAAAGGATACAATAGCAATATTTAGGATAAGGAAATTATATCCCAAATATAACAGAAAACTTGGTGTCACTATATATCACATATACCTATATGGTATAGGTATATATCACACCATATAGTGTATACACTGTATGGGTATATATCACACCATAGATATATACCTAATATATAAAATATCTAAACATAAGAAATGATATTTTTAAATGATGAAAACTATCCAGAAAGAAAAGGTAAAGCCATTGTATTTTCCATATATTTCTGGTGGGAATTTCTGACTGCATGCATTCACATGAGGTGATGCGTGCAATACTTCAGATATTTTCACAATGAAAAACATAATGTTGTATATTGTATATTATTTTGATAAAAATACATTTTATTGGATACATATTCTACTGCAGAATCCTGAGCACTCATAGCAGGTTGAAAACCTATGTATATGATGTATTTTTAAGGTTGGAGCTCACCCTTTGCTTTTCTAGTAAGCTAATCTTAATTCATGGCTGAGTTCCTATGCACTGTAGCAAAACAAATCAATAATAATTTTATTATGTTATCATTGCTTAAATGATAAGCATACTGTAAACTTAGATGCTTAAAAATTCTCAGATAAAATTTAATTAATACACTAAGTTCTTAAAGAAATTTTGCTGTTCTAAATGCAGATCATTGTCAATGTCTAAACTATTGGGTGCTTAATGTTAAACAGTTACTCTGTATTACATACAATAACTATAACGCCTCACATTATAAAGGACTAAAATAAAGATTAGCTTAACTTTGAGCACTGATGCTATAGACAAATGCATGGAAGAAGCTGAAGCTCAYAGACATCACAGGACTTGCTTTCAAATTTTCTTCTGACATGACTGAGTGATCTGCTAGAGTAAACTTTACAATGCTACAGTTTATACTGTCATACAATGATGCAAATATTAATTACAGGAAACTTTAGAACTTCTGACAGAACATGCAGAAAACAGGCCTATCCTTTTCATTTGATTTACATATAATTTAGTACATATTCTGTTCACACACACACACACAAAATTTAGAAACATACGTATATATATTGCATATTTTCTATTAAATAGCTCATTAAACAAACCCACCAAGAGACAAAGACTATTTTTGTTAAGTCACTGCAAAGAAGTTAATTTCCAGTTCTACTGCAAACTCCTACTTATAGTCATTTTAACTCATAAAATTCAGTGGTTCCCCTATGGTTAGAGAAAGATCCTTTATTTCATTAATTTTTGTAAATGGATATCATTATATTTTTAGCAGAAAAACTATTCTAAACAAGAAAAAAATACAAGACAATRCTCCAAAATATTTTTCATAAATATGCTATCATAATCACATATATCAAAATGAAACTTGAGTTACATGTGTCTATATGAGTAATCACTTTTACCATAGCTAAAAGARACTATGTATATGTATATTCAAAAAACATAAAAGCCTTAAGCAGATTGTAAAGTCAAAGAATAATAAAATTAGGGATTATAAGAATATAGGAAATACCAAACTCYTGCCTTTTATTACTTCAGCAGTTCAGCAGACCTGAACTGCAGTACTGTTTAATAATATATTTCTACCTGAATCATTATCTTGCAGAAAATATTAACTTCTTTTTTAATTTAAAAAAAAGATATCTGCAATAACATACTTTCTGCAGTATATTTTAAAGGTTTTGTTTGTTTGTTTCACTGGAGAATATTAAGTTACTGTTATGCTGATATGATCACTAAGTGATATTATATATTGCTTGGTAAGACTAGTCTGTTCTGATGTGTATCTACTTGTACAAGAAATGTTTCTATATCAATATGAATATTAAACTTTATTTCCTTATGAATTCTTGCATCATTATTCTGAGTGTCTACATTATTTATTATTATTATTATTAGCAAGTAGCATCTTGCCACGAATATTTTTCATTCYTTACTACCAGCAGAAAGAGAATAATGAGTTAGCTGAACCTTTAGTTTGACCTGTTACATCAGCTCATCAGCTTTACTTTAGCATACGAGAAAAAAAAAAAAAAAAACCATATCCTTTACTAGGCAAAACGTATTTTTATTTTTTACATTAAATCAGATTTTCATTATTCTATCTTCAGAACCATCAATCCACTGGGTATCAGATTGTCTGTTTTATTGAGTTTATATCCTGCTCCATATCTATATCAGAAACATAGCTGGTATCAGAAACATGAAAGCAGAAGCCTGATCTTGCTTCTAATGAAATCCATGGCAAAGTTGTCATAGATCTAATTATACGACTGGGAGTATCCTTTGATATGGCTACATAGGCATATCTTCTATATATCAAAGTATGTTCTTTGCATTATTCAAAATACATGACACTAGGAAAGAATTTCTTAGTGCCATTTCCTAAATTAAAGAGAAAATATTATACATTTTTTTCAACTTTAACAGATAAAATCAAACCAAGAAATTATGTTCTCAGACAAAATTTTGTCTCAGGACAAGCCAAATGCATTCACTGCAAAAGTCTTGCACAACTATAAATAAAAGCAGCTTCTGATTCTCAGTGTCTGTCTAGGCCAATCATCTTACTACATACAAAGCCACATGCATAAAACTACGTTATTTACATTCAGTGGATACCTAGCATGGTTTGTCCTAACTTATTTGCTTAAAATATATTTTATATACACATATCTTACTGAAAATGATGGCAATCTTTTCTCTGTTTTCAAGGCCAAATGGAGACTACCATGATATTAGTAATCTTAATGCATACAGTATGTTTTACATAAAGATGTTGAGGCAGGTATTAAACTCCATAGTTAACAGAACTGGCCAAAATTCTCTTGATTTTCAAAAATACTTGCTGGTTGATCGGTGAGCCGTAGCTAAGAAATATCTTAATTCGGAAATATGACTTTGAATTTCCTGGATGAAGTCTAATTTTGGAGCAGTACTGCAATCCATTTCAAAACTCAGATGTTACGTGCAACATCAGATTCCATCAGATATGTTTTCTTTCATATTCCAGTGGTCATGAACTATTTAATTTTAAACAGAATGATTATAATCATATGCAAAGACCAGTACCTTTGCAGGAACTGATCAAAGCTTTCAAAGTTTTCATTAGAAATTCCTATCATCAAACGTGCCAACTATATTGCTTGATTTCTATAAAAATTCTTTACCAATGCACTGTGAAGCTGTAAAATATAATAGCAAACAGCTGGTCATAAAAGAAATTGATGATTATGGATTATACTATAGTTACATTTTAAAGTTGCAATTGCTAAATGAAATTATTTAGTTGCATTCTGAAGGAGAAGATAAAAATTTCAAACTACRAAGTTAAAATGTGTAATATCTTGGGGTTAACAGAGTGGAAGGACTGAGAATGGGTAAAGGATTTGAGTCAGTACAAGGGAGTCATCACGACTCCAGTCTGATTTGAAATATCTGCATCTGATCCTTCGCCTGAGCTCCTTCTTCACCTGGCTTGGGTGGCAGTCCTACAGGCCTCACCAGCTTCAGTGACTTTAAAAAAAAACACTACYTACACCAGTAAAAGCCGGACTTCTCCCCTTTGCAAACTCTTTTGCAAACTACTAAATTACTAACTGTGGGAGGCACTGCATTCCTTTTRGATGTCAACTTAGATCAATCTTCAAAATATACAATTTCTATCATACTTTTAGGTATTAAGGTAGGTAAGGTAAGGTAATTAAGGTAGCCTTACCTTAATTGACACCTAGAGTCAACTAGGAAGCTCTAAATCACGAAGAAGCATTTGGATTGCCTGTTCCAGTGCTACTTGTYTTAAAAATGAGGACCTCCATCTCAGACCCTAAGTTCCCCGTGAGGCCAGAGAAGTTTCCTCTGCAAAGGCTCCCACCAATGTGAATTCCCAGGGCAAGCAGAATGCCCCGGGAGAAGAATGCTGTTTCCTGGCTCAAGCAGCTGCATGAAAGTGCCTTTTGCCAAGTATGCCCTGGGGTACGCCTGGGAACTCCGGCGGGACAGGCGCAGCTCCAAACACGGTTCCCCAGATAAGGCAACCCATCCAATTATTCCAAATGGCTCTTTAGAGATTCCTCCTTTTCAGTATTTATTGCACAGACACCCTCGGTACTATGTTCAGAAGCTCTAAATACTCTGTTGGAATTGAAAACTCAACTTTCAGGTGTGTGACTCAAGTAAATTGAGCACTGATGATCAAAATCTAAACAGTAAGAATAATATATCTGACAGCATATACAATATACCAGTTTCTATACAAATAATGAGTCAATACTCAGTATAYAGTGTGTATCTTTTAAGCAAATGTAAAATGAACTCCTCTTAAATGTTAATAAAAATATAAAATGCCTGAAAGACTGTATTATTTTACAGATTTATATATTTTTATTTATTAGAATGCATATATCCAGATACACACGATACACAATAGAGTTTCCTACTGTTGTCTTTCTATGACTTTCAAGATATAATATGTATTTCAGCCTTTTGGACCTGATCATTCTGCTCTGGACCTGTACCACCAGCATCTGCAAGGCTAGATGACAATATCTTTTTTTCACTAATCATGATTTATTATAATTTAAAATAATGATTTCTTAACATTTGTTATTTAAAGGATTAAGTCCACAAATTTTCTATTGGACAGTTTTTATATTGGCTCGGTGAGATCCATTTGACTTTTTTTTGTCTTAGGCAAACCAGTAAAGGGGTTCTGCAAGACCAATTTAAGCTATACACCTAGGAAATACCCTCTTAGAAAGACCAATTACTGGATCTACCCCTTCTATTAACACTCCTAAATCAACCTTGTCAGGTAGACGGTTTTCCTGGCAGGAATAGCTATGGGGAGGCAAGAATGCATGAAGAATGTAATGTCTGGCTGAAGAGTCCTTTAAATGCAAGCACATCTCCACCTTCACAACAGGCGGGAAACCTTCCAGACAAGGAAAAAGGCTGGATTCTGAGAGCAAGCAAAGTGCCAGACCAGCACAGAGGAGCAGTGTCACTGTTTCTCACTTGTCTGCCAGTCTCGCTGCAGGAACAAAAATGAGCTTGCATTTTGTACTCTAGTGCAAACTTTATCCTGCAAAGCTGAATAAGACACTGCAAATTCCAAAATAATTAAAAATTATGAATAGTTCATACTTCATATTCCTACTAAGATGATAAGGAGTAAGAATAGTCGCTGCAAGTAAAGCTTTGAAAGAAGGGGAGGCAARAAATAGGTAAATAAGGGCCAACAAAAAGCCTGATTTTGGACTCAGATGAACAAAATAGAAACACAGAGTCATGTATATACTGATTGGAAGGGTTCAAGTTGAGTAGAAAACAAATGGATTTGTTTTTCTGTTACTCACAATGGTTTCAGATTTCACTTTCCTTATTTAAAGATGTCATTAAGAGGAAAAACAAGGGGAAAAAAAAAACCCGACTTCAGAAATCAGTGCCATGAATAGTGCCAGGTCATAATCTGTCAAAAAGGGTGTCTTATTTTGCCATTGATATATTCTTTTTGTTCTATGTTTGTTTTTTAGAAATACAAACGAAGAGTGAAACATCTGCAGCTAAAATGCTGAAAAACTAAGGTGGTGGAGAGGAGGATGAGGGCTCTGAGCCAGAACAAAAGCTCAGGTGGAATGGAGGCTAAAAATAATCTGTTGTTAAGAGCCTTAACTGAGCTACCCTTGATTTTTTTCCTCCATTTCAATTGCTGCCCCTCCTCCTTCCCTGTAACCCCTTTCCTCTTTTCCATCCCTATTTTCTTTCATCCTTCTGAGCTGGGTTGACATCAGCGAAGAAGGCCAAAGCAGAAGAGAAAGTCCAGCAAGTCTGAAATAAAAAGATATATATACAAATAAAAGACAAAAAGGACACAGAAATTCAAGTCAATAATCTCAACATTTCAATTATGTTTTTGCTACTTGTGGCTGAAGAACAGTGTGACATGGKTCTCTGTTGAAAATCTGATTCTAATATGGGGAGATCTGAAGGTGAAAAGTAGATTATTTTTTTCTCTTCTGATTATGATGAATATTTCCATCATTCATGACTATTTGTGATCAAGCATCAGGAATTTCTGAAGCCATTTTAAAATTCCTGAGATGAGAAGACACAATATAGATTTAGGAATCTAATTTAAAAAAAAGGCAAACAAACAAACGGTATTCCTGATATACCTGATTTCCTGAATGCAAACCATAATTATTTTTCTTGCAATATCCTATTTCACAGACATGTCTACAAGCACATATTTTACAGTCAGAGTCCCTGGATTACCCTGAGCAGTTTGCAGAATTAGATCCAGTGACTTCAATAAGTAAAATTTGGTTATTCTGGAACTGTTATTGAGAAATTCAGTTTTCCCTTGTATGTTCTGAAAAGCTATGGTCATAAGACCTTTATATTCCTGTGACAAGCACTGTGTTCCTAACAATGATCTAAGATGCATGAGTAATCAATAAAGGGAAATATTATGATGCATAAATAGAAAAGGAAGGGATCAAAACTCCTTGAAACCAGCTGAAGATATTATCCTTATAAAACTCTTCTAGGTGAACGTGCTCAGACAGTGAATTTTTGAGGGACAGAACAAAAACCTAGGAGACGTACTTAAGGGGTGGTGAAGTATATAACACAGCAGAGTTACTGTAGCTAACAGCCTATGGTCCCTGGAGAATACTACTGCACTTTTTGAAAAAGTTATTTCAAAATTTTASATGCAGAGCTCCATCTTCTTAATTCCTCTCCTCAAATAAAAGTCTGTAAGATTTCTGAACCAGTAGCAATCCTCGTAATGTGGCCGCTAGAGCTTACAGCCGCATGCTACGTTCCCACTGTAGTAACACAGCGCTATTTGGAGAATTAACTMTTACTATTCTGAGTTTTGTGCTTATTGATGTTATATTAAAGAATTCATTTTTAATATGAGGTCAGATTTTATTCAGACCTACACTGTGTTGTCACCAATTAAAAAGACATGACCTACTCAAGCAGCTTAGATGTTTGCCTAGATGTTCATTCAGAGGCATTTTAAGGGATAGGTCAAMCCCTAAGACAGGAACATAGGCATAAAGTGTATATACGTGAAGTATTTCAGCATCTGTACAAAATCTTACAGAAGGCCTGAACACACATTCAGGAAATATCAAAATATCATAATATGTAGGAGAATGCTGYCATAATTTACTAGGTAGTGGCATAAACAGACCAGTGTTCTTAAATTCTGCCAATTGCAAAGTCATGGGTACTGATCTAAACCAAATCACTGACGCTAAGCCTTATAAAATTCCAAACTTCTCTATAAAATTACCCACTATGAATGAGCAAAAATAACAAAAAAATAAATAAAAATAATAAATAATAATAAATAATAATAGCATCTGGCTATTCAAAAATGCAAGTTTTACCCTCATACTACAATAAAAGATACCAGTATTTATTGCGTTCTACTAATACTCAAGGATCTAACCTACGCTGTTCAGGTCCTTCCAGTTCATGATATAGTATTCTTTACTGCTTTATATTTCAGGACCTTTTTCAAAAGCAATCTCTAGATAGCCTTCAGATTCAGGTATTCTGCTGTTGAACTGATGTTTTAGCATTGTGACTACATACATGTACATTCAAGGTGTAAAATATTCCATTTCTATCCAGACAATAATTATATTTTCAAACATTTTCTAACGTCTCTGGAATAAGGTCCATGATCACACCCAACAGGTGAAGTCCTGCAATTTCAGGGTAGAAWTCTGAGCAGAACTTATTGGAGATTCAGGTTACACTAGGATGAGGTTATAAATGATGAGTGAAAAAAAAATGTGAAGATGCAGGGAAACTCTCAGAACTACAAAAATTTACAAGGATTTTGTTAGAGCCTCTAAATAGTTCAAATTCAAGGGGGGAAAAAAAAAAAACAAAAAAACTAAAGCATTGACAATTCTAATGGCCAGAAAAAAAATCATATAATTAAAATTTAATTCAAAAATTAATTTTTCAACAGAAGAAAATCCACACAAAATCTGCACATCTAATTTAAATGCCACATCTAGGCTGTCTCTTTCTTCAGTGGGGAGATGCATTTTGAAAGGAAGGCTGTTTATCTATGCTATCTATAGATGCTTCTCTTGGGATGTAATTCATTATTCTCTGGAGGTGTCTATATATCTCCATTGACTACAAAGCCTTGAGCAACCACATTAGACTTCAGTGACTAACTTTTAGATGGCTGAAATGATGACTAGCTTAGTTCAGAAATCTATTTTTTTAAACAACAAGGTTAAGTGAGATGAATGYAGCCTTTTCTGTGAATCACTTTATCAAAAAATCTACAGAAAAAATGCTTTGACAGGAATATTTTGACTGGTGTATCACTGATCTTAACAAGATTAGAGTTTAATTCAATACCTTTTAGTTTTTACATCACCTGCAACTGAAGGACAAATCCTAATAAATGATAACAGAGTTTGCTTCCCTTATGAGATAATACATAGTAAAAGTAACAGCACTATGCTGACGAATTATTCTCCTAAAGCAAAAGTGACATAACATCAAAATTTAAATCTAGCTTCTGTTTTCATCGTGCATACCATATATTAATTGTCTATGACTCACATGTGCACAACCAGAAGATGCTAATCTCTTCAGAGGCATTATCACATTTGTCCCATTTTCAGAACTCTCATTTCACTGCATGCTTTATATGCAAGAAGACAGAACTCCATCCTTCTGCAATTTCAGAAATGTTGATGTGAATTTATCCAGTGCAGTGCAAATTAGAAAACTGACCTACTTTGGAGCACCTCAAGTGTTGGGTTTTATCCTATGAAATCACTGTAAACATCAGATGAGAAAAGAGTACATAAAAATGATGTTTTGAGCACTTAGAATACATGAATATAATGAAGCCTTTTTGCAGCTACTCAAAGTAATGGAAAATTTAGTTTTAATTATTGCTATACAGTAACTATATAGTATTTCACGGATGACAGTTGGCATACATCTTTTTTTGCTGTTATGTTACTTCAAGCTTAAGATTTATTGGATGATGGATCTCTCAGGAAAATACTACAACTAGGCAGAACTTCCTCCTTTTCCTATTAAAAAAAGGAACTTCATACTACAGATCAAACTTTGAAGCCTGATTCTGCAACTACTACATACATAGAGCTTCACAGTGAGTTTCTATAACTCGCTCTGCACACAGCAAGAGCTGTTAAAATTCAGAAATGCTTGAAAGTAGGCCCCATATGCAAAGACGGACAAAACTATCTTTGTTAAATTTTTACATTTTATTTCTTGCATTTAATTTGTCCATATTTTTATATCMAAGATGATGTCTAAGATAAATATTATATTTTAGTAAAACTAAGCATAAAAGAATACCACTACATCACAATCAATACTGTTTAAAAAGACCAAGCGTAATCAGCACTGAACTGTATGTACAAAAATAATTATCTGAATCTAAAACAGTAAATTAAGTCAGCCTGAAAACACCACATGCAAGGTACAAAGATGCAATGTATCCAAATGCAATGTATCCTAAAACAACCACTATTTTAAGAAGTTTGTCTTATTTGACATCTATGCTGTTTAACCTCTACACAGAGCTCCTAGCAAAAAATGGAGACAGTTTTTCAGAAAATACTGTCAGCATGCTCATTACACACTTCCCTTCAGACCAAACTTAACTTGGCTTCAATCAGATATAGAATTCCATTAAAAATTAATTTGGGCCAATTTTTCCCTTTTTGTTAACCCTGCAAAACACAGAACAAGAATCTGGTTATGGACAAGGATCTTCAAAAAGCAAACAAGATGAACAGGCAAAAAAAACCCTCATTTTATTGGCATGGGGCACATGCAGAAGACTGGAACTTGACTTTCACTAAGTAATTCAATAATTTTAAAGATCTGATTGGATCCTTGATGATATCTTGATGTTTAATAATAATAATAATTAATAGATAATAATGTCCTGAAATTCTTTTAATAACCTATGCCCAAGCAGCTGTGTCTCTCAAAGGATCTCAGAGCTGCCCACACAATAGCATTTGCCACACAAAGCTCCACTTGTTTGCAAAACTTCTTGTGGTTGGTGACTTAGAGACTACATGTCAGTTCAGGCATTAACAACCAGCATCAAAAGAAGTCCATTGAGAATGGCCACTTATGCAAAACATGTTTAATCTCAGCTTTCTGTATTTGGGGAGAATCACAAGTGTGCAGTGAGGATTAAAATAAATAAATAAATAAATAAAATGAGTGTGATTTATGCATCACCATGCTCCTACTTCCTACCTGTCATCATTCGTTCTTAGAACATCCACCTCTGCTTACTCAAAACTCTCACRGGCAAAATTACCAGCCAAGTCAGAGTAGAAATTATTATGCATACTACAGTAACCATGGAAGAACTACATCACAGCAAAAATCTCTGTTTATGAAACTGAAATGCAACAGCAGAATAATTTTGTGTGATCCTGAAATTATCAAGGCCCAGGATATTATGCAGGAACATTTGGAAGACAGAGGAGTATTGCGGAGGTACTTTAACTCTTTAGCTCCTTTTATTTAAATGACAGTAGAAACTATCAATATGCATAGGTTTACTTTATAATCAGCAACAAAAAAGTTGTTTAGCTAAGCACTGAGAGATAATTGATTAATGTAAGATTTTTTTTGTCACACTAAAAACATGTGTAAAATAACATCTCTTCCATTCTGTCCCTCTCTTTATCACAATGATATTCTGAAGTTGATAAATACAAGATAACTGTATCAAAACTGAGCAACTTGATTTTTACTTAATAATTTGAAGGTTTATTTAACTGTTTATTTAAATTGTTGGTAGGTGATTCACTGAGACAAAAAAAGCAAACAAACAACAACAAAAACCCATTACATTATCTAAAGTTTCCCATAAAATGGATCCAAAACTACTATCTAAATCCTTCTGAATGATTAAGTATACTGAAGAGATTAGAGTGTCATTTTGCAATAAGAAAGAGTAGAGATGAGAGGGAAAAAAAAAAAAAAAAGATACAGATCATTGTCAAGTGTCCATATCTGAAACAATAATCTTCAACACATTTTACTCTATGAATCATTCAGCGATCATAAAGTAATAATAGTACCTTAAGAAAAGGGAAGATGGTATATTATAATGTTCATACCATTTACAAATAACATTTGGTTTCTTTTGTCAGTTAGCCTTCTGTGCCTAAGGAAGCTATTAAACTGGTTTAAAATCTATGTGTCTCTGGATGACTACATTGACAGTGTCACAGATTACATAACTTTGCATCAGGAAATAGTCATCTTTAATGTTCTTTCTCAGGAAGTCTGTACGTACTTTAAACACAGGGGATTCAGCTACAGATTCTGACAAAGTATTGCATCACCTAAGACCAAGGAAGTCAAAAATATTCCATCTGAGTGTAGACCTATCAGTCCTTGAAATTCTGCAGTTTAAACAGCATTAAACTCTTTATTGTTTGAAATCTACAATGAAAAGCATGAATAAAATAGGGGAAAAAAATCCTGTAAAACAGAAATAAGCTGTTTTTAGAATAATGCTTTAGTAGACTAGGAAGCTAAAGCAAGGGGGGAGGGGGGAAAAAAAGCACATGAAGCCTGAGCAAAACCTGCAATTAGAAAAGTAGACAGCCCCTAGTTTATGTGGTGCTACTGACACAACGTTCACTTAAGCCCATCCAGGTGCCCCTATCCCTGACAGGCAGGAAGGAAAAATGCTAGGAAACTAGGTATAAGATTCCCGCAGTCTAGAATTTGAGTGTTGCAAGAGAAATTCCTAACAGTTCTTTGCTGTTTTACTCCAGATGGAGAAATTCAAACTGCGTAGGCAGACAGAAGGATCTCTCAGCACAAGGGAAAGCCYGTTCTATCCAGAGAAGGCATGTCCATGTGCAACTCCATGTAAAAATACCTGGGCTCATTTGTGGGCCGGGAACAGGGGAGCTAGGCTTGCAGCTGGGAAGCAGATCAGATCAAGCCAGGCAGCACACAGTAAGAGCACAGCTACTCTGTTTCTGCTATAGCACTGCCTTGCTTAGAGCTAGCTCCAAAATCATGTTGGCCAGCATGAAATGAGAACCTCTCCTCCACTTACCCCGGCAAACACCTTACCCCTGCTCTCTGAAAATATACTAGAAAGAACAGTGGGAACCTTTCTGTTTAAGAACAGCCATGCCACAAAAGGCATATAAAAGGGCATACAAACTGAGGAAAAAAAATAGATCGGAGAGGAACAAGGACTCCAGCAATCTGAAGAAGGAGGCTTAGCATAGCTTTCCAAGAAGTGCAGTGGTACTGGTGCCCAAGGGGATTTTAAACTGGAACCTGTTGAACCTGAAGTAAAGTAGATCTGCTCTGTATCACAGGAGAATGGAGCTGAAAGTTCCCAAGGCCCTCTAGTCTTATCTCCTAAGCAAAAAAAAAAAAAAAAAAAAAAAAAAAAATCCAGACACTACTAACTACGGTTAAAAGAAGGTATTTCTGGGGCAGTGCTCTCAGCATCATACAGGTAGTAACTTCTGTTTGCCTGTCACATTTTTGTTTGCAAGGGAATATTGCTAGCAATAGTTGGGCAGAAGAAAAGATAACTTGTGTCCCAAAGCAGATAACCTAGATTCCTTAGTTCTCCTCAAAATCAAAACAGATGTACAAAATTTAAAAGAAGACGTCATTTAAGTCTGGACACAAAGGACATCAATGGTCATAAAAAATAATATTAAATTATATCACTGTAAACAAACAAAAATAAATCATTGCAATAAAATAGATTAAAAAAAATTCTTCCTTGGTTATTATTCAACATGAAATTCACAAAGAAGATAATTATCTTTTACACTAGCTAAATCTTTTCAAACATGCTTTCAACAATATTAGTCATAGCATAGCTATGGAAACACCAAGATGAAACGGATAACACCAGTCCAAATCTCCCCCCCATAGCGCAGGAAGTAGAGGTACCTTCTTACAAAATTAGCACCTGCATCCTATTTTAAAGTCTTTGGGCTGTCTGATATACACAAAATCTCACAAAGTCAAATTTCTGTATATGAAATGAGGGTATGTATATTATATTATATTATGGTGTGTTACTCAGACAACAGGTGCTTTGTAGATTAAATCTGTATCCTGAAAACAGCACATGCTCTTAAATGTGCTCAGATTTCAGGGCAAGATTAAGTAAGCAGAATTAGATATTCAGTCAGCAATTATTTGTACAAAATTAAAAATTACTCATAGAATACACCTGCAATTTAAAAAAAAAATAAAAAGGGGAACATCTTTCTGGAAACTGTGGAAACTGCTGGCCTAGTTATTTTATTTCAATGCTTTAGCAATATCTGAAATGCTTTACTTACTAATAGTTCTCTATAATTCAAAGAAAAAAAATAATTCAAAAATGAAGAGGGAGGGAAGTAAAAAGAGGAGGGGAGAATAAAGTTACAGTCTCTGTCGTATTTTAATGCCTTGCTTTCAAATTAAATCATGAAAAAATAAACAAGCTGAGTATTCTTAAAACATGGATTATTGACCCAACAGATTGTAACTACTTGAAAGAAGTCATCATAATATACCACACAGATATACAGATAGTGTTTTTAGATGTATGGATGGCTGACCCTAATATACTGTCAAAAGTATTCTATCATGACAGAGCAGAAGCCATGCATAAGAGCAAGATGTATGTGCTAAATATTTTTACTACTTTTTTTTTTTCTGGAAAAAAAGTCTCTATGACTACATCAGAGCTATGTTTCTACACAGCCAAATGAATGAAATTATTTTTCAGTGCTATTAGTATGCAAGAATGCTGAAGACTCCTTAAGCATGCTTTCTACGTTAAAGGAAGCTGTTAAATTACAAGATAGCGAAGTGTTTAGAAGCATCAAACTCCCAAATACATTTCCAGTTCTATGAAATAGAAATTAGCCACATATTTTTGCTTACATCACAGTAAGCAAGGAAAAGTATTCCCTGGAACATACTTTATTCTCCACATCTGAATACACAGCGTATCTTTATGATCAGTTATAAATCCCTGAAGTCTGTTTATACAAAATACATTAAGCAATCCTGTCACAATAAAGTAAACTACAGAGCACACTGCAGATCCAAACATTCAGCACATCAACTTTAGCATAACATTGTATCATATCTCCTTTTGGAAAACAAACCAGCCTGTCATTTGAAAAAAAAAAAAATGTTCTAATTTATATTTTAGAGAACCAATATCCTGTCTCTGCACCAGGGACAGCCTCCCTTAAGCATTTAAGTGCTATCAATGAAAAGTAGCAGGTTTTCCTCCAATTCTGAACTCTCAGTGACCGTCATGGAAAAGTAACAATTTCCCATTCCCTATCAGGCAGCATCATTAATAATCATCAAAACAAAACACCTTCAAGCAAATCTCTGCTTCTGRTTAATCTCCATCCCAATGCATTAAATCCATAAGAGGCAACCTGCTGCCTCACTCACGCCTTTTTAATGAGGGACAGAAGTTGGGTGTGAGGGTTTTGGTCTCCTTAAGGCTACAGAGTGTACCTCCTGTGGCAGGCAGCCAGCTATCCAGGAGTGTTCTTTGCTGCTTCACTCACAGCTATTTTCTAAGGGATAATTTTTAAAAAAAACAGACACACGCAGGCACACAAGCCACCACGATACAGTGACAGGGTTTTGTTTCTGTCTACAGTCCAGCAACTGTTTCTGTTTCTAATAAGGATCTCAAGGTTTCATCCAGTCTGGGATTGGGGATTGTTTTTCTGTATGGAAGTCAGGGGAAGGGCGGGGGGGATGTCTGGATTCCCCCCCGCCTTACACACAAACACACACACACAGAGTCACTCACTACCTTCCCTTCTCTCCAGCATAACACATAAAACACCTCTCTTCAGCTTAACCGACCAAGGCTCAATTAGTGCAACATTCTGCACACATCTAAGCAACCAAGAGGCAGGAGTATTTAGTTCAATCCTCCTGTGTATTGCAGAGAATCCTTTAGCTACATGTGAAAAAAAAAAAAAAAAAAAAAAAAAAATTTCTTCCATAAAAAAAAAAACCCTCACAATGTAATTTACACAGCGTGGAAACGCCTACAAGGAGATGAAGTACCTGCACTGGGGAGATGTTCAGTTGTTCACTTCATCTTCCGTTGACAAGGAAACCAAACCGCACTTCATTCTCCAGGAAAACCTTCCTCTGCCATCATTTGAAAATGTATTTATTTGTATATATGTATATCTATCACCATCATAATCATAATAATAACCATCATAAAATAAGCTGGGAAAAGAATAAAAAAGTCAAGGTGCAAAATGTGCAAAAGTATGATCATTGCTTCAGCTTTCTGTTCTGTTATCTTTAAGGAGAAAAAAAAGTATTTAAAAATAACAACTGTAACACGCTGCAAGAAAAGTTTCATGTTATAAACAGGCACCAAAAACCAAAAAAGAAAAAAAGGGGAAAAAAAAAAGAAAAAGCCCTGCTAAATGCACTGTCAAAAAAAGAAACAATAACAAAAATAATAAAATTAACATCTTGCTCTGTGGCTTGCACCAGTACTGCAAGATTACAAACTCTTTGTAAACACCGCTGTAAAATGCATTTGTAATTCCCATATATATATATATATATGAAAAAGAAAAGCCTAAAAAAAAAAAAAAATAGAAATAAAAGAACACCAGAGAAAATCCTTTGCAAAAAGAGTTAGGAACATGCCTTTTCTCTTATCTTAAAAAAAAATAAGCATCATATTGCACACTGCTTTTCTGTGCCACAACAAAACCAGTTGCATATATAGATATATAGCTACTAAATGAATATCAGTTGTTGCTGGTCTGGCAAGTCTTTATTATTAATATTATCATTTTTCATTCCCAGTGACTCCCGGCCCCAGCAGCATCTTTTGCACACAGTTTAGTAACCATCGCATGCTAAGAAGAAAAAAAAAATAAAAAAAAGAGAGAGAGGAAAAAAAAATAAGAAAAACTTGTCATCAGCAAAAGATCAAATCCATTTAAACAATAATCAAAGAGGAAGAAAAAAAAAGAAGCAAAAAAAAAGGAAGAAAAAAAAAAGGACAAAAAAAGGAGGACAAGAATGTCAGCGGAAAGGTACTCACCGAGCGGGAGTAAAAGGGAGGAATAAAAATGAGAGTTACTATAAAATACAGTATGGCGGTGGAAGAAGGAATGAGGCGCTTTTTTTTTTTTTTTTTT
>NW_020455866.1:2442247-2445753 GCF_003342845.1 Nothoprocta perdicaria | reverse complement strand
GGCTCCTGCGCGCTCCGCGCCCGCCCCGCGCCGCCGCCCGCAGCAGGTGCCGCTCGCGCGCGCACAGACACGCGCACACACGCGAGCGCGCGCGCACACACACACGCGAGCGCGCGCGCGCGCACACACGCAGCCAGTTGCGCGGGGGAGGCGGCGGGCGGCGCAAGTTGCTCGCCGGCGCAGCGCGAAGTTGCCGCCTGCCTGTTGCCCCGCGGTGGCCGCTGCGCGGGGATGGAGGTGACGCTGCCGGCGGAGGGGTCCGCTCTCCGCGCGGGAGTGGGAGTGTGAGTGCGAGTGCGTGTGCGTGTGCCCGGGGCACCATCCCGGTGCGCGGTGTGCGCGCCCTGCTGCGGGTGCCCGCGCCGCTTCAGCGGGGAGGGGGGCGCCTGGGCTGAGGCTCCGCCTGCGCTCCCGCGGGTCCTGCTCCGAGTGTGTACGTATATATATATATATATATATATATAAAATATATAGTGTGTGGGTATGTGTGTGTATATGTGTGCGTGAACCTCCGGTGCTGGCCGGGGTGCGCAGGCTGCGTTTGGGGCTCGCACAACTCCCGCGGCTCGGCGCAGCGCGGGTGCGGGGGGTTGCCCCGCTGCAGCTGCGGGCGCGTTTGCGCACAGGGGCACCCTCCTGCCGTGTGCGTGGGGCCCGTCCCTGCCTCGTGCGGGGCCGCAGCCGTGTCACGGAGGTGCTTCTCCACCTGCAGCCAGAGCGGGCTGCCCGCGCGCGGCCGCCGACAGGAGCGCGGGTGCCCGCAGCCCCGTCTCCCACTGCCTGGTTCATGCCCTCCRGCTACTTGCCAGCCCTAGGGTGCTGCTTCCCACAACAAAGTTACTGGTGGGAGTGCTGGGAAGGCAGGGGCTGCGCGCTCAGACTGTGCTCCCCAGGGGCTGTCACGTACAGGCTGGACCCGCTACCCCAGCGGGACGTAGCAGCCGCCCGCAGCCCTTGCTCCTTGCAATGGAGCCAGTTGGGACCCCGAAACACATGAGTGATGCTGCTGTGGCTCTGCTCCCTGGCCGGAGAGCAGCTCTCTCCCATTTTCCCTTCACCACATGAGAAATATTCCAGGGCAGGCTGTGTGCTGCTGTTGCTGAGAAAGAGTTTCCTCCAGACACCAGCTTTTCCCATTTTAGCTCTTCTCACTCATTGCCTTATTAACCACCACTGCGAGTCGGTGGCTGGATCGAAAGCAGCTCTGCTCCAGTTCCAGTTAGGAGAATCCAGACCTGCACAGCACGGCCAGGCCTGACCACACGTCCCCAATGGCAAAGGTTGCATCTTCCTCTCACCAGCCCTGAAAAGTGTACAGCTAACCAACCTCTCCCACCCCAAACTTACTTAATTATCACTCCAGCAGCAAGAGGAAGAGGAGTGAGGGACAGCTGTATATAAAAAAAATGAGTAATAGCAGAGCTTCCACAAATCACGCACTTTGAGGGAGGGAGCTCTCTAGGTGATGCTTCCTCACTCCATCCTTATTCATGTCCTCCCTCCCTCCTTCGCCTTTTGCTTAGAGTGGCTCTCTTTTCATCCCAAGCAGGAGGCAAGAGACACAGTCAGGTTATTACTCTATATAAATTACTCTGACCAGTAAAAGGACACTCTGGTACATAAAAGACTGGTGTGGGCATCAGCCTGCATTCCTCGCCTCCTCACAGAGGGCAACCTCCCTTCCTCGAAACGATCCTTGCTTTCCTGACCAGTATCTCTGTAGCAGCAATTCTGGCGAAAGAAAAAAAATGCTCCTTTTAAAAAAAAAAAAAAAATGAAGTATATTAAAATATATTAAAGGATTTTTTTGCTTAATATTTTTGTTTGTTTGTTTGTTTCTTTGGAGGGGAGGAACAGGGGACTTGGGGTTGTTGCAACATTTCATACCATTCCTAGTTGCTGTCTCCATGCTAAGTTTGACTCTCAGCTGTAGGGCTGTAAAATCAGAAAAAAAAAAAAAAACAGGAAGTCCTTAAAGATACAGAAATGTCCAAGAACATAGCTGTTTGTTATGGTTACTAGCAAGCTCAGTTGTAGAATGATTTATATACATGTGACAATAAACTCAATCATATTGTCATGCAGATAGTACAAATTCACATGCCAGGAAATTGCAGATGTGGGAGGTGTGTTTTCTTGTTCTGTGCAGTCCATATATTTAGGTTAAAGATGAAGTTTCCGTAATTTGAGGTTGTAAAATAGTTTGACTTGTAATTCAGGATCATCTTGACATATATGTAGGAGAATACATATATATGTTGGTCAATGTATTTTCCTTATTATTCACACCATGTTCCTCCTACTTTACAAACTATTTCTCAAGGAATGAGAAGGTAAATATATATTTTCTTTTTGAATGTGTATTTTTATTTCATATATATAACTGAGTCAGAAATTCATTATGATAGAGCTGGATAAATCTGGAGGTAAATACTCCTTGGAGGTACAATATTTAGAGATGGTTTAAAGTCCCAAGGTCAGTGCAATGAGCTCTTCCAGGAGACAGTGGTGGGCGAGATCCAGGCAGAAACACAACAAAACACTTCTTTTTATAGTTAACATTGTAAACATTATAAAAATTAACTATTTTTTGTAAGGACTCAATCCTTAGATTACCTGAGGATTAAGTAAAGAATGCTTATTTTTCTGCTCATAAACTGTCATGGTGAAGAAAGCTTTAGGGAGGAAGTACTGCAAGAAGTTTAGCAAGTGTATGTATTTGGAATAGATTTTAAGTAAGCAAGTGCAAGTCTGAGAGAATACTATTTTCAAAGAAACATAGGAAGCCTTTATTTATCAGTGCCTGTAATTTCTGGTTACCCCTGGTAGAAGTTTCATCCAAGAGCAGTTGTTCAGCAGATGCCGGACCAAAAYGAGGTAGCACATAATACAGATGCTATCCATTGGTTATGCACAGTGCTCAAAAAATATATCAATCTACCCCTGCAGAAAAAGAAGGCAGATGATAGAGAAGGAAAAGACCCAATCCAGTGCATGCAAAGAAAGTTGGGCGTTTTTAGGGTTTGAATTATGCCTTCTGCAGGCCAGTTAGTGAGCTCCGCTGCAGCATGATTAAAACCTGCACTTTAAAGTAACCCGGAATGTTGGGTGGGGGTGTGTGTGCATGAGAACCTATGTGCTGCATTGCCTTTCGATGCAAAAATGCTTCCAAAGAGTCCCCTCAAAAATGTTTCATAATCAGTGCTCTGTGGCTTATGCTCAGTTTATCATTCTTATTAGTCATACTGTGCAGTTCCAATCTTTCACATCCATCTCCTACACTTCTGCAGGCTTGAAATCTCCTGCAAGAGCAGAAGTAAGTGGTGTTAAAATTGCTTCTAAGCTGTTTTCCTTGATTGCATTTAAGCATCTATGTGCTTGCCACAGTTCTACTGCTATATATACTCTGCGCTTAGGCAATTTCCCATTCTACAGAAGCCAATATAGGAGTGATGTTCCTTCCTTCCTTCCTTCCTTCCTTCCTTCCTTCCTTCCTTCCTTCCTTC
>NW_020455866.1:2425341-2441982 GCF_003342845.1 Nothoprocta perdicaria | reverse complement strand
TTCTTTCTTTCTTTCTTTCTTTCTTTCTTTCTTTCTTTCTTTCTTTCTTTCTTTCTTTCTTTCTTTCTTTCTTTCTTTCTTTCTTTCTTTCTTTCCTTTCTTTCTTTCTTTTCTTTCTTTCTTTCTTTCTTTCTTTCTTTCTTTCTCTTCCACTATACTTAGTTTTAACATGAAGAAGCTTGTCTTTCCAAGTAGTAAGCAATTAAATGTAGCAAAGCATTGATTGGCTTTCCACATATCAGTCACCATGTTCATGATCTCATGCAAAGCTGGGCTCTAACTGGCTACTAACAAGGCTACTAGTACCTCTTCCTGTTAGATTGCCAGAAGTCAGCTAAAACATTACCTGAATGTTTTAGTAGTAATAAAAATAATGTGCTTTATTTTTCCCCAGATAAATGTATTTGACTCTGCTTTAATTTGTATATGTAATGCCTCCAGAACAATACAGTCTAACTACAGGGTCTATAGGTAAGCCAAGATTTTGTTCATAGTTATCATAAACATAAGAAAGAACTAGACTGGCAATTAATGATAAATAAAATAATGATGTGAAAGTCTTCGTCAAGATATTACATCTATGGGACAACATTAGACAAATGTTGGGTGTCTCAAGCCACCAGCTATCTTAATATCTTAGCTATCCAAGTTTTATCATGTTTAAATTGCCATAACTTTGAAAATGTCAAGTGATTTGTTTAATGTTAAATCGACTTCAAGTTAATAACTATGGGAAATTATTTCAAACTACAGTATATTTTTAAAGAATCTTACTTCATCTGTTTTCCTGTGTGTTTTATTGTTGCTGTTCTTGCCCTTTCTTACAAAATTTTTGTTAATTTCCACAAAATTCTGCAGCTTTTCTTCTTCTCTTACTGTGCTTTTGAAGCACCATATTTAGCTATATAGTGAAGCTAACTGACTTCTCCTATTGCCACCTTTTCAGCTGAATCTTCTAAGTGGTCGAGTACAATGCAAGTAAAAAATCCAGTAATAAATGATTGAAATAAAAGCAAGGCAGCTCTCTGTTTAAAAAAGGGCAAATAAAGCACCTGAATGTTACACCCACTCAGTAGGTAAATGGAACAAAAAATAGTTAGAAAATCCTTAGCAGTTCTGTGCACTCTTTTAACTCCTATTGTTAGGTTACAGGAGTTCAAGAGGGAGGAGCTCCAAACTATTGAATTCTTTGTACTCTTCAAAGTTCGCTCTTTTTACTCCTTGAGTACTATGTTCTTTGAAACAACCATGATCAAAGCACACAACATACAACAGGCTTTATGTCCACAAAATGTCTTTTTTTTCCCCCCTACATTCTCTTCTTATATAAATAAACCAAAAGTGACATCTCTGTTAAAGCCCAACGAGAATTTTATGTGGCCAAAACATCTTCCTAGTTTCAAAATTGTTGCATGTTGCTCATTTCTTGGAAGGGTTAATTAATGAGTGCAACTTATAATGAGCATGTCTCGGTGTGTGAATTTGTAATAAATAAGTTGGAAAACAGTGTGAGATAAGGCGGCTTATGATCACATTCACTGGTCTGCACCATCTGTTCTTGTGCATTAATTTTCTATATGACAATTTCTCTGTAGAAAAAAACATACTTTCAGATTATTATTTGTGGTGTATTAGACAGAGTTATATGATGGCTGATGACTGGCACTTTAAGAATATGAGGGCATTGAGGGCATAGCAGAGCCTTTTAGGCTTAATCTGACATAGCACCTAAAATAGTGTCTTTGCAGGACAAGAAGTAACTCAAGAAGCAATAAATCTTAGGTGCAGAAAGAGAAAGGAAAATGTGGCAATTTGAGAAATGGAAAGATTTTTTTAAAAATGTCATCTAAGTGGAGAGGTCTGACTTTGGTAGAAGCAATGGAAATAAACAGCTTGCTCTTCTGTGAGTCAGATCCCAGGTGCTCAGGTTGGACACTCAGAAAATGAGCAAACCTAATTAATATTCATTTTTTTTCTAATTCTGTTTTAAGTGATTCACCAACTACAACATGAATCTCTGACAAATCAGAATCTGGTTTACCAGCCAAACACGTGTCTCTCTCTAATCTTAATGCTATTTTTTTTTTACCTTCATATGCATCAATCTTTGGAGATACAAATGAGATGCAAGCTACACACAGTGCCTTCCCTTACATTATTTTGAATCATGCATGTTGTCTTTCTTACTTTATGAGAGAAAGATGTAGGAAAAAAATACAAATATGGTTATACAATTGTTCTTTACCATAATGCTTGTGCACTATGAGGTATGATAAGGTTGCATAGGCAATCCTAATCCAGACATTTTCTGAAAAAAAAAAAAAAAAAGAATTTTGTCATTACAATTTCCCTGTTTCTTTTGGCAGACGAGGTGTACATATATCCATACATATGTGCACCTTTATCACATAGCTGTTTGTTTTGTTTTGTTTTGTTTTCGCCTCCCAGCCCCTTCCCCCCATACTGGTTACTAACAGGCACTAGCATTGGTTAGGTAATGATATCTGACATGATCACAGTCTATAGCAGGTTGCTGGAGGCTAGAGGATTTTTGTTTATGCCGTTTTATTCACATTGCCCTGGAGAGAACTGAAGACATCACATAGGAATGCTAAGCACTAAGTGCACTGGGCAAAACACAGGTAAAGACATTCCTTCAAAATAAAATCCAAACACATAAAACCACATTTTATTTTTTTCAATTTTGCTCTTTTGTGGAAAAGGCAATTCACAATAGATAGATGTCTGTCTATGACCTCATCTGCCATTGCATAAATTCAGGGAAGTTCGGTGCACAGGAAAACATGTACTCTCAGCAGGTCAGCTGAGATCAGTAATTTTGAAAATATATATGGATTTACTAAGCAACATTTTCAATGTATTTTTTCTATCCTTAACTTTGACTATGGCAGTCTCCTTTTCGTAATTACAGATCTCCCAAGTATCAAGACTTACAAAATACCATTTTCTACAATAATGCTCGTTTTTTTCTGAGATCAGTCATTAGCCTGTGACAATACCTAGCAAAGCAGTGGGATTTCTTGCACCCTTCTCAGTGAAGCTGCACAAAGATTCTCTGGGTTTTGCCTTTGACTCTTTCACACAGGCATATCTCTGCACTGCTGCAGCCCTTCAGTGCCTTGCAACTTGTAAATGACTCATGTAGCACACTCTCTTCCCTCCAGCCAACATGAAGAAAACCTAGAAAACCTGTGCTTGGGAATGATCCTTCTGGTTTACATCACAAATTACTTCTATTACAGGATATTGCCCAAAGGCACAATCCACCTTTAAATACATAGGCATCATGAAACATAAAAATACTGCTTTGCTTAGCAGAAGTTAAATAGTGAGAATTTTTACAATTCCAAACCTAAATCTCTCAAGTCTACCCTTCAAATCCCTCTCCCGTCTCCATTTTTTTTTTTTTTTTTATAAGTGGAGGGGTGGATATTAATGAATAGCTGTTATTGTGCTTGATGGATTTCTATGTTATAAGCAAACAGAAACACAATATACAAAGCCTTTCATACAAATCCTATTATCACCTCTGAGATTAAAGCAGCATTTTTAGCACAAATGATGTTGGAAATGATCAAGGTTCTTCAAATATGCAAGCCCCTTTGGATAGGTAACTACTGCAAAGACCACCAATGTTTCATTCAATATATCTTCTGTTTTAGCTACAATCTCTAAATTGCATCTCCTCCCCTACAAATAAAGAAGAAATCTGTAAATTTGCAATATGTATTCCAATTTTAAAAGTATCTCTTAAAAAAGCTCTATCCTCAAAATGGCATAGTGACTATGAGATGCTGAAGTTCAGGATCTTGAGAGAAAAGAGCAGGACAAAGAACAGGATCATAACAGGATCCTGCCTTCAGGAGGGCAGATTTAGGTCTCCTTAGGAAGCTGTCTGGAAGAATGTCATGGCATAGAGTTCTAGAAGGAAGAGGAATCCAAGAGAGCTGGGGAAGGTGTCACCTTCCCCAATCTAAACAACAGTCCATTCCAATGAATAAGAAGTCAGACGAAAGGGATAGAACTACATGGATTAGAAAACAGCTCCTGGCAAAATTCAGATGTAAGAAGGAAGTATACAGATGACAAGGAGAATAAGAAGGGCTTCTATAAATGCATTAGTAATTGTAATACATAGTAACAAAAGGAAGAATAGGGGGAATGTGGGCCAAATTAAGCACTTAAAGGACCCGGATGCCCCAGTGACAAAGCATACATAAAATGCAGAAGAATTGAATGTTGCCTTCACCTCACCTCAGAGATCACCTAAGCAAACTAGGTATCCATAAGTCTGTGGACCCTTGTGGGCTATGCTTTCAAGTGCTGAGGGAGCTGACAGACATCACTACTAATCCACTCTCAATCATACTTGAAAGGACATGAAGAACAAGAGATGTGCCTGAGGACTGAAGGACTGGAAGAAGGCCAATGACACTCCAGTCTTCAAAAATGATGAGAAGGAGGCCCAGGGAACCAAAGGATGATTCCCATGAAACACATGATCATAACCTTTTTAGATATTAACAAAGCTTTCACTTATTTTCTAAAATATGCCGAAGAGCACAGGCTTGCATTCACTCTAAGATATTTAGACCTGTAATGGCAATCAAATTTTTAAATATATCATGCTAGACAACTTAAGGCTTCTCAGAAGAAATATATCTGTTAAAAATGGATTAGAATAGCTTTATATTCATTTTACTACAACAACTGAATAGTTTTCTTTTATTGTTATTATTGTTATTTTACCTACATATCAAACATTTCTCATGTTCTCTGAAAGGAAACATTTAGGACTAAATGGGCTTAAAGCATAACTGGAAACCTTGTTAAATAGAATACTAAATCATATCAAAGAAATAATAGTTATAAATTAAATGACCGAATACTCTTTGCACCTTACAACAGCTGGCACAAAGGAGGAACAACTATTTTTTCAGTGAAGGCTTAAGAACTGTGTTTCTACTAGGAATTAGAGTGCTAGAGAAAGTTTATAATTCAAGCACCTATAATATTAGATTTTTAGTATAATATTAAATTGTAAGTCTTCTCTACCCTTTGATCCAAGCATGTACTTGCAAGGATGCACTTCTTTAAAGACTCTTAAAAAGAGTCTGGGAATTATCATGAGCCAGGGGCCATGATTTCTAATGCACAATTTGGATTCATTCATGCTTTGGATGTTGTCCTGCAGTTTGGAGCAGAGGAGAGTTCAGCAGAGTGGTTAGAGATGGTTTTCTTCAGTGCCAGAGAATGGTCCTATTGCACATTTAATGGAAGGATATTGCTGAAGCCAGAGAAGCTGGCTAGAATTTACCTAATATTGGCAAAGATTAGTTCCTGCAGAGCAACTGGAAGAACTCAAGGTGGAGTGTCCTTCCTCTACTGCTTATGCAGAATGAAGGTGATGTATATGTTACACTGAACTATATTTCAATGTGGTGACTATGTTCTTACAAGAAATTCCATTATTCTGCATTGTTTGCTTTCCAGGTTCCTCAGTTCTTATAGCATTTTCTTTAGATGGAATTCCTTAAATAAAAGAATAAAAGACAATATAAAATATATACCAAGTCTTCAAATATTACACCCAAATGCTTATGTCCCAAACATAAGGCTACCCAAACTCCCCTTGTAATTACTAATGGTAGCATAGTATTCATTGATTGTGAATCATGTGAGATCACAATTTATTAGTAAAAGTGATAAGTATCTGAAAACATTTTCCCAACAACAGATCCACTCAGGTACGAAGGAGTGTTTATCAGAAAATTCCAGAAGATGTAAGTAGTCCTTTTGTTTTCATTTCTTAAGGCTCACAGAGGAAATACAACTAAAATAGGAGGAGGATAATAGAAAGAGTTCAGAAAAAAAAAAGAAAAACGATATTGAACGAGTGTGAAGATTGCCAAATGTAATATTGTTGATGATAGAAATATTTTGCTAGAAATGCTTATTCATTAATAACTTCTAGAATTGTAATTAGAATGTAAGAATACACATAATTAGTACAACAAATAAATCTGTGAAGTGTACATATGACGTTCATTTTTCACAGCAAAAAATATTTCCATTCCTTGTTGACACATTTTAACTGTCTGTATCTAATAATCATATCCTGTGGTTGTTACCTAGTATTAAAATCTTCCAGTTATGAAAAAATGATATATTTTTACTACATTAATGTAAGAAAGGGATTAATTTTGAATGCAAGCAGTACGTGCATGTTTTATGTGTCCATTCTTTTTATAATTTGTAAAAATAAACATGCTATACAAGCAGAAGCTCAGCATATCAATTAAATAATTTAAAATTGTAGTAATTCAAGGTTCTTAAAATAACAGGAATCTCAGCCTTGCAAGCATACATTTTAGTGATTTTCATACTACTTGCAGTAGTGATTCACAGCAAGTGTTTTTGTGAACAAATTTGCAGTAACGTTCCCAAATTTAGGAGAAATCCCTTTTGGCCCCATTGCTACTTCAAGCTCTGGGAGGATTTTTTGCAGCATGGATTATCATTAGCTTTCTAAAGCTAAAAATACTCTTGCGGATGCATCAATATGTAAGTTAAGTTCCCTGCCTTGAAAAGAGCTTCAGGAAGAAATAATGATGAAGAAGAAGGATAAGCAAGCAAACAAAGGCTTTAATATTGTCCATTTTGTTCATCCCTTTTTTTTTTTTTTTTTTTTTTTTTTTAATAGAATTCTATCTCTTTGAGGGCAAGAACTTAAAGAATTAGGCTGAAAATGTTCTTGCCATTCTGACCTGAGTTTACTCAGGGTAACCAGTCTACCTTCATGGATCTTCACTTCTCCTTCTGCACCTGGCTCACTTGAGTCTCCTCAAATATACTGATGTAACTCAGCATATAGTCAGTCTGTTTTTATCTAAATGAATCTTTTTTTTTTTTCTAAACTGCTGTTAAAATATTTAATTCAACAAGAATTATTAAAGACTAGCTATACATGCTGTTACACTGTGAAGTCTGTAGAGGTGGTAGCAGCTGGATGGACTGGTAAGAGGTGGTGCCAAGATGTGACTTAATATCACAGATGGTAGCTTTTTCACTGCTTTTCACTGTGTTTGGATGTATCTGGATCAGCATATTTAACTTCAAAATGCTTTCTAAAAAGAGATCTAAAATAGAACGGAAGATGTGGGCTAAAAAAGCCCAGAGCAAAAAAAAAAAAAAAAAAAAAAAAAAAAAAAAANAAAAAAAAAAAAAACAGTAACAGAGCTTAGGGAGAAGCTGCGGAAGTAAGCTGCAGAAGTTAGAGCCAAAAACTCCATGAACTGGAGGAAAAAATGTAGAGAGTTAAGACCAAGAAGAACTGTCATGTTTGCAAACAGGGAAGATGCAGTTCAACAAATAAGAAGAGTAAATAAATTAGAGATCTTGGTAAATTTTCTAAAGTAGGAAGAAGTGAAAGATTTTAGTTAAGGCCATAGGCAGTTCTAGTATGGTGAGTATGGAATGAAATTTTTGAATTCTAAGTTCATAGTTCATAGCATAAGAAACGTTGATAATCACAGAAACTATTGGAAAGTTTTAATGAGATAAGCAGTGCTGTAGAGTATATTACCTTGAGTAGTATGTCTCATAGCTGTAATATTTTTCCTGATAAGTTCCCAGAGATTGTTTGTTGGCATTTTTGGAAAGGTAAAAGAGAAAGTCACTAAACTAAGAGGTATTCATCTGTGTCTACTGAGATTTTATATGCTTCTCAGAACATATACAGCACTTAATAGATTTGTTCAGCAGTGAGGACAGTGCGCAAAATAATAAAAGAGTCAGTAACTCGTTACCTCAACAGTTTCTCCTTAATGTAGCAGTATGTCATTGAATTTGCAAATGAAAGGGTAAAAGAAATTCCATTTCATTTGTGAAACTGTAGCTTCCTACCATGACCTCCTTACTTGACAGCTGAATTCCTTAAATTATTTAGATTTGCTTTTGTAATCTATTTAAAGACTAAATCTATTTAAGGACTTTATTTTTATAGGTTACCTAGAATAGATAATGCTACACTGTTCTTTGCTTTATAATGAACTCTCAAAGATTACTGGACTCTCAAATATTTTAAGAACCTTAACCTTTAGTTAAGACTGTACATAGATAAGTGCAATATGCACAGAATACATTTAAAATATTAAATACATACACAGCTTACCCTCTTATACCAGAAAACTCTTTTTATGTTGACATGCTTCATGGGAAATTCTTTTGGAATAAAATGAAAGTGTAGAGGAAGTTAATAGAAACCAAGTAAAACCCGTAGTTTCCCTCCAGAAAAGGAATGTAACAAACAGCACTCTGCTATGTGTTTCTCTTCCCTAAAGAGTGAAATAATTAAAATATTTTGAAATCTTAGCTGTCTGGAAGACACCACATTGACAGTGGGAGAAAATAAAGGTAAGATTGCATGAGGTATAGTCAGTGCCTTTAAACACAGATGACTTTACAGTAGTGCCTTTAAACACAGATGACTTTACAGCTCTAGCCTTATGAGGTGCCAGACACATCCTACTAAATATTTTACTTCTGCAAGCATGCATAAACAAAATAGATTTTTCAGCCAGACACTCTATTCTTCCTGGATTCTCTCTAGATTTTTCTGCAGGATTGCATAATTGGATCATCAATTGCATATAGCACTACAAAAATGTTTTTGTTTTGATGATGGCAGGGATGCTCTCTGCCTTTGGAAACCCTCCCTGTGTGTGTTAACATTACAGTTCTTTATGTGAAATCACTCAGCTGATGCAATGTAATGGCAAAGTAGAGCAGAGATGAAGGTGTCACATCTGACATTTCACTAGTTCAAAAGTGCTGTCAAAACCTGGAACAATTTTTGAAGTTATTTCTTAAAAACTCAGAGCTCCAGAGTCAGGACTGAGGTTTAGTAAAAGACAAACTATGTAATAACTAGAAAATATAGTGGTCAAAATCAGAGCTTGGACTTAATTGAAAGCAGATTTTAATAACACTGGTTTATCATTTCTATAAATGGACAATAATGTATACACTTTTGAGTCTTACTAGCTGATTTGGTATGTTTTCCCAATCATAAGAACTGATAAATCAGTTAAATCCATTGGCACGGTGTTTAAAACATTTTAAGGATGTAATTCATGACCTGTCTAGCCACTGTGTACAGCATATGCCTATGATAAGAGAGAATGCTAAAAGACAACTCTGATATATACAGATCAATCCTTGAAATTATGATTACAGTGAACAGTCTCTGAGAAATAGAATGTAGGAAAATAAGTGAACTGAAGGTCATTAAGATACACCTGATTTTTTAGACCATTTTAATTGTCTAAAAATTCCATTCTTAATTGAACTTCATCAAGAGTTTTAGTAAGTACACATCTGTTTTCACAAAATCATGGAATGGTTAAGGTTGGAAGGGATCTCTAGAGATCATCTAGCCTAATCCCCCTGCTCAAGCAGGGACACCCAGAGCACAGGTCACAGGTTGGCATCCGGGTGGGTTTTAAAGATCTCTGGAGAAGGAGACTCCCCAGCCTCTCCAGCCTCCCCTGCCTGATTCAAAGAAGAATGCTTTTCAGAAAAGAGGCCAAAATTTGTCCTTCTTGACTGGCATAATTTTTAAAATGTGATGCCAAGACTAGACAGACACTTCCACAACAATGCTTATTGAGTTTTTACATTTTGTTTTGTTTTGTATTTTTGATAGTGTTTTGAAAAGCTATATTTCATAATAACATTAGACTATATAAATAAATATTTTCAACTACTTTTCAGAGCATTTACTTTAATCAAAATTTACAAAAATTGAACATCACTTAAACACAAGGAGAAAGATTACTGTTTCTGCAAAAGGTTTGAAAGTTGAATATTTGGCTATTCTTTGGTATTAAAAAATATATAGAATAAGTTTTGCATCATAACTGAAAATCATAGAGTTATTTTGCATTTGATCTGGTATAAATCTAGACAGAATGGTATTCAACCAAATGCCTTCTTTTCTGGTAGGATACAATAAGTATTAACTCTACATAAAATATTTATTGATTTCTATGCATACTTCACTTTTACAGCTGATTAATTTATAACATACTACTAATTCTGGTGACATTACTGGATTTAAAGAGGGAAAATGAAAATATTAAGAGAGAAGAAGCTGAATTATGAGTTTTTGTTTTTAAGAGGTGAGGGGAATTATTTCTCATTACAGATATGAACTTAATATTGAGCTTCATAAATGAATATTTAACTGTTTAAATAAATACAGTGCTTACTTACTGCTAACTTAGCATTCATTTTACCACTTCCTGGTGAAAATATGTTTAAATCAATATCTGAAACTAGAGTTTCACAATCGTCTCCATTTTTTTTTTTTTGCACACAGAAAATGAAACTGTATGAATACTATCTTGAAATTACATGTTCTAATTTTTCCTTTTCATTTATTTATTTATTTATTTTAGAAAAATCCAAAAGTCTTTTTATATTTCTTTTCTCTTTTCTATTCAAGGCCTGAAATATAATAAACCAAACTTACATGAGCAAAGTTAATTTGATCATTGTGCATTGTTTTCTTTTTGTATTATTTCTCTTCTTTTTTTTTAAAGGTAAGCTACTGTCTGTAGAATCACACAAATAGAGATCAAGAAAAATTAAGGCTTTTGGACCAAAAATGCAAGAGGTTGATTTAGATTCTTTGTGCCTTTCACTTTAGTAGATTGCTCAGTTTATCAATACACAAATAGCAGGAAGTAAAAGAGAGTTAAGATAAAAAAAAAAGATAGAGACAAGTTGCTGAAAAATAAAGAACAAAGAACTGGAGAGGAGTCTTTAGAAGTGTGTTTTTTCAGTTGGAAGTAAAAACACAAGTGCTTGTATTGCTGAGGACAAAACAGGATTTAATATGACTCTCTTATAAAGTATTTTCGTAGAACATAGTGTCCTTGAATGGTTGTGATTAAAAATCATTGTTTATTATATTTAGCTTGTGAGTGGAACTTTTCTTAACATGAAGTGATTTAGAAAAGCAACACTCTTGCATATAATCACTTCAAAGAAATTGAGGACTGCAAAGAATATGTTTAAGAGAAAAGATGGGGTTTTGATTCTCAAAAGAAATCTATAGAGGATTTGGATGGACACTTCTTGGCAAAAGGTTCCTTATTGAAGAGAACAAAAATAACACAGTACTGTTAACATTTTATGAATTTGATACTGTTTCCATAAAGTTACATCCATAAAGGATATGCCTTTAGGCCTATCAGGAAAAAAAGAATGACTTCATATGGAAATATTTTTGCATAGGAAAAAAATACTGAATCACACTTGAACAATTTTTGTCTTCTTTATTTTTTTTCTCTTTTACCAACTGGTCAGTAGGACAGTGTTGCAGAGGAACACTATCATTCAGTCTCTAATAACAAAGAAACCTGAACTACTGATTCTTGCTAGATCTTCACATTTTGTCCCTCTGCCTTACAAACCTATGAAGTTCCTAGGAAGCTAGATGCTAAATATGCACTGGAAATCTAATTTCCTTATCATTCCATGCTGGATATGACATAATGATTCAACTCTTAAGTTTTGTTTTGTTTTGTTTTATTTTGTTTTAAAATAGAGCACACATCAGTAATGCAACCAGACAAGATGATCTGTAATGAATCTATATTTTAAATAGAGAAGGGAATATCTTCTGAAGTATTGAAATGTGCACAATGAATAGATATGCTTTTCTCCTAAGGATCTTCTGTCTCTTCTGTTCTACATTTAGGGTTTCATTTTATTTCATCATTAATACTTAACATTTCTAAAGTGCTTAACACTATGACATCTGAGGGCAAGAAAATATTAAATGACTTAAAACTGTAAAAGGCCCAGGCAAATCAAGGAATTTAAGTAATATGAATCATACACCCATAATAAAGACATTGCCTGACAAGGAATAACATCATTTTAATACAGAATTGTCTATATCATCTCTCTCTGTTTCTGAATTACATCTGAATGTCCTGAGATGTTTGAAGTGGTAGAATGTTAGATGTGCACATCCAGTAGTTCAGTCTCATTATAAATATAGTCTTGGTTATGACCTTGCTAGGTCAAGTGAGACCTCCTGCATCTTCTGCTTCTCCAAACTCCATTTTCTTCAATTGTTTGGCACATATCCTCTTCCAGAATCCCTCCTTAGCAATTAGCTATTCAGTCCTTTCAATCAGCACAGTGTCCTAGGATGGGACATAGTGAAAACACTAATGTCTATTTCTTCTGCATGAGATAAGAGGAAGAAGTGCAGGAAATACTGGGGAGATGGAATCTTTGCTTGTCTAAAGTTGGGACTCTCAGTGCAGAGAGTGAAAATGAACTTCATGCTCACTCACAGCTCCCAGAGATTTACACTTGGACCACCTTACAATAAAAATACTAATGAAATCCTTTAACTCTTTATTTAGGACCATGTGACATTGAAAATTCTGTGTGAATATTTTTGGTGTTGTTTCACAAACAATATCATCTCAGCTATTGGCTATAATATTTCAACTTGCCCATTGTGAAACTGATGATATACTGAATAATATCCAAAGAGTTTAATGCAACACAAATCTGTATAATGCTGAGGTTTTTTTTTTTTTTCTTTTTCTTTTTCTTTTTCTTTTTCTTTTTTTTTTTTTTTTTTNTTTTTTTTTTTTTTTTTTTTTTTTTGCAATTCAGATCACAAATAAAATGGAGTGTAAGGAGGAAAATGGAGGATAAAATTGTGAGATTAAATAATCCTGATGAATAGAACTTATCTCGACATCTGTTACACCTTATAATTTTCTCTTTCTTTCATCATTTCTTCATTTGATCTTCATTTGATTAAAAACAATCAATTCAGTGGGAGCAAACAACAAAAAATGTTAAAGCAAAGTTTGAACTTTGAATGCAAGATTGATTTTTAACAAATATTGATTATAAATGCAAAATATATATTCAAGTTAATTTGACATAAATGGTCCATGTTAAACAGATGTGTTGTTATAAAATAAGAAAGTGATAGAGGGAAAAAATGAAAATTAATTAAAATATGCCTAATGAACCAAAGAAGCTTAGAAGAAATCCCCCCAACATATTCACAAAGTACAAATCAACAATAGCTTTTACCAGGTATGTCAGTTGTGTTTTATACACTTACTTGTTGTTGTTGTTGTTGTTTTTATTTGTTTTTGTTTTTGTTTTGTTTACTGATTTTAATTCTGGATTCTGGATTTTAGTTCTAGTTAAGGAACTAAGGCCATGGCCACACAACTGATAAAGAATCCTTCTGCACCACAATCTACTGCTGTTAGTTTTTGAGAGATATGTCAGGGCTGTGGGGTTCTGAGATTCAACAGAGAGCTCCCAATTTGCAAAAATACCTTTGGGGATTAAATTGACTGAGGGAGGGTACAGTTTGAGGGAACTGAGAATTTTAATCCCAGAATTATTTGCCTAAAATTAGTAAAACTCCAATGACAACATTATTTTCTTAGATAATACATTTCATCTGCTGAATAGTCTGTGGCAGACATGTCCAATCTTCCTCAACAGAAACATATTTCCTCATATAGCAACATTTCATAACAAACAAAGAAAGTGAAGAATTCTCACATCAGTGCTTCTAGACATTTCAGTGTACTTGCTCACTGAGGAGGACAGCAGGAATAAACATTGCTATGTTATAAATTCCTTTTTGAAGCAATAGACAGCAGGAAATTTCAGTTCAGTTACATTGTCTGCAAACAGATCTGGAAAATACAGGTCTGTTCTTAAATTAGGTTTTTGCTAGAAGCCTAAAGCCTGAATGACAGTAAAGGTGCATTGTGGCTGAAATCTGAACAGTTAGGAGTAATCAACTGTGTAAATGAATATTTTTATTTCTTCAAACCTTAAGAAATTGATTACTAGATTCACTAGTATTGTAAAAACACTTGAGACAAAGCATAGGACAAAATAAAATGATTTTTATGATTTTCCGTAATAAACTTTAGTACCTTTCTGTGAATGAGTTGCATTGAGATACTATTTTTTTTAATAATCTTATTTTGGTGAAGATAAACTGAGCTACAACTTTTGTACACTAATTCATATCACTTAAAAACATAATGTCATTTAAGACATGTATTAGTACATAACTAACTTTGAATAAAAGTAAGTGTAGAACGGGAAAACAATACTTGAGAATTCACACAGAAAAGCTTTTTCTTGTGATTATTTCACATCCTTTTTCTTGTGATTATTTCACATTCCTCTCTTTTGACATAAAGAATTTTTTTTTTCTGCCCAGTTTTAGTTTGTTGATCTGCTTTACTGTCTGCAAAACTTTAAGAATGAAAAAAACTAAGAATGCCCATCTTACACCAGACCAAAGGCCCATCTAGGGTATTACATGTGGGAGTGATTAAAGGTAGGTATAAAGGGAAGAGTGTAAGAATTGGACCAGATTACATGATACTTTATCCTATAGCAATCTTTCACTAACTTCCATCTTAAGGACTTTCAGAGATGAATGCTTAATAGTCTTCAACAGTTTTCAATGAGTTTATTTAGTCTCATCCCAAGATTATGGAAACTTCTAATATATGTAATATCCTTTCACAAAATTTTCTATAGCTTAGCTATCAGTTGCATGAAAAAACATGTCTGAATCATCTTAGTGTTGCTTTTCATATAGATTCTGCTGTCTTTCAAAGCTGATGACATGTGATCATAAGAAATCTCTGAGCAGCTCTCTCTTACTTTAAAACAAAGTTTTGCAGTCTCTGGGAAGTTCTCTTGTTTGTCCAGAATGCAGTCCATAACTTGAAGAAAAAATAATCTTTTAGATTTTTAAGACATAAAGCTTTTACTTCTCTGAATTTATGGAAACTATGGGAAAGATATCTTCAGATAGAGTAGACTTATTGAGATTAATATTCTTGTTTGGTTATCTTTTGTTGTGGAAGGTAAATTTTTAAATTGTTGGTTTTATAATTATTACATGATTTCATTTTAAATATATAGCAAAGATGTCTAGTGCTAGATATAAGAGCTGGTCCATATAATGAACAAGTCAATGGAAAACCAATTAATGAAATACAAGAAAAATCTTTGTTATGAAGCTAATTTCTAAATTAAGTAGAAGTTCATTTTTCCTTCTTTTGAGTATGAAACCTGAAGGTTACTAATATGCAAATCAAAAGCTAAGAAACAAAGTTAACCTCATATTTTAACTTGGAGGTATTTTTAAGATTTATGTCAGACTCCACAGGGGGATTACCCCAGAATACATGAATGGATTTAATTTATTTAGCTTAATATTGGTAAGCCACTTCGCTCCGATCTGCTGCAGCAGAAAGGCAGTCTGTGAGCAGGGCACTGGTAGGTCTCTTAACTGAATCCCAGGAGATTTTCTTCTCTTCCCAGGTTTTCATGCTGACTGATTCAGGGCAAGCTGCTTATCTGAGTATCTCAGGTTTCCCTAGCTATAAGATAAAACTAATAATTTTGGAGATGGGAAAGCTATTTTAATGACTAATGACTTTTCCAGAAATATACAGATTCATATGACCTAAACTACTCACAAGCATGGGAATAATTCAGCTAAGCCTTAGCCATAATTGTATGGAAAAATATTTTATGTTATACAAAATAAAAAAATATTATGCAGCAATTAATTACAATTAAAAATAAAGGAGGCATAACACGTCTGAATTTACAATAAACATGCATTTTAGTTTAGTACAAAATTTAATTGTCCGTGCTTTGTTTTGCTGTTTGTGATCACTGACCTCCTTTTCTCTTGATTTTTGGTTCAGCAACTAAATAAAAACTTTATTTATTCACTCAGTTTTACATTAATTACTTTGTAAAGGAGGTAAATAATGATAGTCGTTATTAAAAAAAAATAAAAAAAACAAGATGTTACTATTATTGCATTGGACTGAACTGRAAGTTAGAATGACATGAGTGAAGGATATCTGAGAATATAATGTCCCTGTCTTAGACTTTTTGATAGCAGTGAAGGTAGAAGATAGAAGAAGGTAGAAGATAGCATTTGAAGGTAGAAGACCCTCAAGGCTTAAACAGTTTTATAACAAATGTAGAAGAGGCTTATTCAAAAAAAAAGGTTAGTTAAGAATCACAAAACAGGATGTTTACGAATATTAGGTCCATTTTTAAGAACAGGAGTTTGCCTTTCAGGCATAAAGAAGAATTTGCCTTTTGGCTTTGAAGATTCTCTTTTAAGAACCAAGGGGTAAAATGGTAGCCCAGCTGAGAAACAGGAAGAGCTATTCACTGACTATTAAGTTGCTAGACTTGTTGTCTATCTTTCTGTATCTTTCTATAAAGAAACTGAATAGGATTTTCAGGATTTAGCTCATATAATTTATATCTTTAATAACTCATTTTAATTTCTGCAAATACTACTGCACTGAACATGATGAGGATCTAGGAATAAAAACAAAACCAGTTTCTTTATCCAGGTAAAACTTGTATACTAGCATAATTTTTATACTGTATCTATACGTTACCAGCAATATATTTGCCGTGTCTGTTGATAATAGCTTTTAGCATCTTTAGAGTTGCCATTGTTCTAGAAGTATGTATTACTCATTAGAAATCTTT
>NW_020455866.1:2377784-2425328 GCF_003342845.1 Nothoprocta perdicaria | reverse complement strand
TTTTTTTTTTATTAAGAGTTATCTCTGTAGTAAGTAAGTTAGGACTATTTGGGTATTTCTCTATGCAGCAAGAGAAAATATTTCCCACAACCTTCTTTCAAGATATAAGTTCATATAATATATTGCTGAATATTTGTAAGAGAATAGCAGCTCTGAGTCATCACTGCAAATCAGTTGATAACTTTGTACAGTGAGTCTTCAAAGAGTTAAACTGAATGCCATCAAAGAAAGGTGCTAAATCAATATAAGTATATGTCTGTTTTCCAACATTTTCAGATATACCTTACTACACATAGGTGGAATATTCATTTCTAGGGATAGCTGTGAGACAAAATAATAAAATGTAAAATGATAAAGACTTCATTTCAGTGTCAAATTGCAAAGAAAAATAATGTCATCTGAAATCTATGATGGCAATGTTATAAATGGCAAAGCAATTTTTGTTTATAAATATACAGAATACATATTGTAATCATTGACAATTTCTGAATTGCCATAGAAACATAGAAACTAATTACCTTGTTTGGCTATGATGCAGGAACTGCAGAATGGGTCATCAGGATCTTATACTGTCTTACTTCTTAAAAAACAAAACCAGAAAAGACCACCAGACTGGGCCCATAATTTTAAACTAGAAATTCTTTTTTTTAGCTTAACATGGAAAATTGGAAATTAAAAAAAATGTAATCTTAAAATGAATATAAAATAGACATATTTAAAAAATACTACCTGATATTGAAAATGTTTCCTTTTTTGGTCGAGTTTTCACTGAGACTTTGCACATCATTGACAGTAGGAAATTCTTATTTTATTCTTTCAAATCTTGAAAAAGCAAAAAGCAGCTCAGCTATGAGAACGAGATTCTCCTGAATACAAATGATGTATTTTCTAAAAGGAGTGAAACGCAAAACTCCTATTGCCTAAAAGTTAGAAAGTTATTACGTTTGAATATCAGTCAGGAGATATTTCTTAAAAACTGTAATTCTGGGAAACAATATTATCAGTTCATATTCTGAGAAATCATTCTGTCAAATGCTAAAGGAGGAGATAAACCTTCCAGGAAAAAGCTTCCCAAACACACAAATAACTCAAGAACTTCTCTATCATACTAAAAAGGTTTGTGCTCAGGTTTCAGAGAAGAAAAAAATAATAACTCTAATATCTCAATAATCTTTAGAGGTCTGGAACATCTTATTTTCTTTCATGCCATCATGTCATATTTAAATAGCATTCTACACACCTGCTACACAGAAAAAAATAAGGCAGAACAAAAAAAGATGAATGTAATGCTTCTTTTTTTTTTCCTTGTTCTTTGAATTTAGAGTAAGAATGGCACATTGCATCTTTTAGATTTCTTACAACTAGAAATTTCCCTAAATGAGAATTCTAGAGCTGATTTCTCATGATTCATCAGAAATTAGAACTAAGACTGGACAAAATGCCACTATTTGGCATCTATTGCAGGTGGAATAGTCTTAAAACCCGTTAAATTCCACATTCCTTCTTATTTTTGTTCTTAGAGCTATTAATGTATATTTTGAAACCTTATCATTCCTTTTAAAGTTAACCATTTTAATGGCAAATTTAAAATGCAAATAAAATTGTTAATATAGGAGACTTGTACATGGATTGATGATAAATCATCTGCTAAGCTATAATCATCACAAAGTTACTGCAAGCAATTTTTGTGTACATAAAAATCTATGTCAAACACCAAATGGCTCTGAAGTTGGTAATATTAAAAATGCTGGCATCTTAAATATTTAGCAAAACTAGATTTTACTTTTCTCTAAATATGAGATTTTTTTGTTGTTTGTGTATATATACATTTTTATCTATATTTGTAATGATATGCCTATTTCAAAAGATATATTCAGTTACATTTCATAGAATCATAGAATCCTTACGGTTGAAAGGGACCTCTAGAGATCCTCTAGTCCAAGTCCACTGTGCACACAGGTTCATCTAGAGCATGTGGCACAGGGCTGTGTCCAAGTGGATTTTAAAGATCTCCAGAGAAGAAGACTCCGCAACCTCTCTGGGCAGCCTCTTCCAGTGCTCAGTCACCCTCACTGATGTTTTTCCTTAAGTTCCTGTGGAACTTCTGGTGCTTCAGTTTGTGGCTGTTTCCTCTAGTCCTGTCAGTGGCCACCACTGAAAGGAGGACAGCCCCCTCCTCCTCACTCCCTCCCCTGAGGTATTTATAGACACTGATCAGGTCCCCCCTCAGCCTTCTCTTCTTCAGGTTGAACAGGACCGGCTCTCTCAGCCTTTGGTCACAGGGCAGATATTCCAGGCTCCTGATCATCCTTGTAGCCCTGTGCTGGATTCTCTCCAGCAGCTCCACATCCCTCTTGTACTGGGGAGCCCAGAACTGGACACAGTACTCCAGATGTGGCCTTACAATGGCTGTGGGTAGGGGGGGCGATCTCCTCCCTCAATCTGCTAAAGATGCTCTTAATGAACCTCAGGATCCCATTGGCCTTCCTGGCCACAAGAGTGCCCTGCTGCCTCGTGGTCAACTTGTCGTCCACCATGACGCCCAGGTCCCTCTCTGTGGGGCTGCCCTCCAGAAGATCAGTTCCCAGCCTGTACTGGTGTCTGAAGTTATTCCTTCCTGAGTCTTCCACTTGTACTTCCACTTCCAAGATATGTCTTGTCTTGGCTTTGATCACCTTGACAAGGGTATGAACCATAGGATGGATGCCACTCCATCTGGACACAATGTCATTCAGATATCAAGTTTTATATAGGTAATATGTAGAAGTATACAGAGGTACAATTTTTCCTAATCTGGCACTTTTGAAGATTGTAATCTCTTTATTGTTTTCTCTATTCTATATGCAATCCAAAACTCACAAATGTGTATTTCTAACTTGGTGACAGATTCAAAAATACAAGACTTTTGGTGGAAGGGAGGTTATAGGGCTCTTAGAACCCTAAAGTTAGGAGTCCAGTCAACTCCTGCTGCTGCTACTGCTGTTGTTTTATTGTTGTTGGTTGGTTGGTTGGTTGATTTTTTTTTTTTTTTTTTTTGGTGTGCAATTACATTTAAGGCAGCAAGTCTGACCTTACTGACAAAGTAGGTATGCTAATGTTACTGATTGTTTTTCTACACAAAATTGTCTTGAAGTTAACTTTTATTCCCTATTCTGTTTGATGTCTTTTTGAAGTAAGTGCTATTTTGTTTTGTTTTTTTTTTTTTTTTTTTTTTGGTCTAATATTCTGTACAGTAGCATTTTGGTCTCTGACTGAAGGTGGTAGTTGTTAAAGCAGCAAACAGTAATGAACTCTCCAAGTCTAATATACCAGCTGGAGCTTATTACAGCACATCATTCTTCCCAGAAGCTCTCTATCTAAGCTTTTGAAGAAGCCCAGTTATAATAGTCCAATATTATCTGGAGATGCTCAGTGAATCTTGAACAGTCAGCTAAATCTGTTGCAAATTAGTTACCATGAGCAGCAGATTCTCACCCATAAATCTGTTTCAAGTAAACAGGCCAAACCAGCAAATAATATAAATACATATATATATATTTATATGTACATACGTATATACATACATCTATACATATATATATATTTATATGTACATACGTATATACATACATCTATACATATATATATACACACACCTATATACATGTGTGTATATATATGTATATACACAAATACATATATATGCACACATATATCCATATATCAGTAAATATAGAAAACATACATACATCTGGAAAAAAAAAAGTCCGTGAGACTAAGACAAAAGATATTTTGCCTTCTTTTTCAATTCTTATCCCACTAGTTTTTCAAAGAATCATTTATGTATGTTTTGGCTGCAGTTACTGGCCACAGTTATCTCCATGTGTTCCTTTTTAAAGACCCATCTGGAGAAATGGACGAACATAAGATTAGTTTAGCAGCAAGTGAAACACATGAAAAAAAATCATGTTGTTCCTACTTGCCCAAATAGAGAATGATAATACAAAAGCATGGCTATTTTTTTCTGAAGTTTTATGTACTCTGTGGATCAGTTAATCATTTTTGATTTTTCACTTTATTTATTGATCAGTAGGAGTGCATTTCTCGTACTGTCCACAGTTCACTTCATCTGGAATTACTTCTTAGTCATGTTTTCTTTCCTTCTTTTATAAAACTAAATGCTTTAAACCACTATTTTAAATCTGACTCTTAACTAGTATTGATATTGCATCAACTTTTTGCAGGGAATTCACCCAGATCTAGTCATAAACCACTTTAGAATGATTGATAATTCAGTCAGATGAACAGGTCTTGTGATATAAAGGGATCAGTGTTGTAACTGATGCATTAGAAAGGATATCCTTGAACAGAACAGGATGAGCAATTCTTTACATTTCTATCCATATTGTATAATGAATTATGTATTTTATCTTTTAGTAGATCTCAGTCTCTAATTGCTGTACTAAAACAACCATTTGCTCAGATTCTAGTTAAGTGAAAAATGCGGCATAGTCTCAACTGATAATAAGTGTCTTACTATTATATAAAAGAAGAAGTTTCCTAAAGCTGAAGCCCACCATTTACAAATTTGAGTGAAAAGAATATTAATGTTTAACGGAGAAAGTGAACATGTTTTATTAGATGTGACAATAATTCCCCATTGGCTGCCAGTCTGGCAGGAGGGGAGAAGCAACTAACTGATATCAATATTAAGCACCTATGGAGGAATTTGGCTGTAATTATGATCCAGTCATCAGTGAATTCCAATATGTCTGACATAGTGTGAATATAGGGTGACGGGAGGGAATAGCATAATATACTAAAATGAGGAAATGATACAACTTTGCTGCATGCAGTGAATTTTAGGATATGCAGCTTCCTGTCGCTGAAACTCTTTTTATTTTTAGTTAAACAAAAATAAACAAAAAGCAAAAAAGAAAAGAAAAATAAAAAACAAAAAAGACACAAAAACACTTTCATTTGCACAACAGATGACATTCCTATAAGGTGGTATTCCTATATTCAATCTCTGTCTCTCATTGAATTTAGCTGCATAAATTTTAAGTACTGCAAGTCAGAAAGTGTAGTATATCATTCCTTCCTTTGTGAGTCAGGAATTAGAGTTCTAAAACTTGTTTTTCTTCATGCATGCTCACTTTTAAATATTTGATATCAGTTTGTTTGTGCCCATCTTTCTTCTTACTTTCTTATCACGCCTAACTATCTTTCTATAGTGTAAAAACATGTTTTGCATGAACTTTGGAAGAGGTTCCAGTTCTTCAAAAGTCTTGCATATGTTCAGACATTTTTAGGAGATGTTAATTTATAATTTTATTTTATTTTATTTTATTTTATTTTATTTTATTTTATTTTATTTTATTTTATTTTATTTTATTTCTATGAGCCTCAGCAATGCTAAATTTATCTCTCAGTAACTACTTACTAGTTTTTAGTTCTTTGGAAGGCTATAATAGCACTGAAACACAATTCTTAATGTGTTTGTGTAGAATTGTCCCTAGATTTATGCCCTATGAACAGGCACAACCATTTCAGTTTAACAATTGCTTTAATCAGTATTTCAGAATGACAACTCAGAATTATCCTATTAACTTGATTATTGCAGCATTTATAGCCTTTGCAATAGATAGCTGTTTGGATGCTACCGTTGTATAACTTAATTTGAAGGGAAGTGTGAAAGGAGATAAATGCACAGCTTTAGTCTGTGGTGCAAGAACGTCCTCTTACATCTTAAAAATGTCAATAATTTCAGGTCATTTCTTAATAAAGCTGCTGTTGGAGAATGCCATATCATACGCTTGTGTCCTTGAACATACTACTATATTATCATTAACTATAAAATAATGATATTTGGTAACATAATTTTAAATCTTTTTTTTTCAACTAAATAAAACTGTTCTATAAATTCAGAAGTAGAGCCAGCAAGATATTTTTCCATTACTTCTTCCTGACAACCTTTATACAGCTATCTCTTCAGCTTCTCTTGAATATAAAAGCAGTGTCAAAATGAAAGAATACTTTGGATACTTTGGACTTGTGATACACCTTATCAAAATGTAAGATAACAATGTAAAGAAATGACAACCTCCAGACAGATCCTTTAAGTAAATATATTTCAGTAGCATCTTTAAGTACTGTTATTTGGTACCTTGTGCCTAGGAAAATGAATGGTACCATAGTCTAAGGATCTGTATGGCTGCCCTTTTAAAATCCAGCCAATAGAGGAAATCTTTTTTAAGTCCAAGTGAGAGCTAGCTGAACTGTTGCAGACAATTTACTAAGGCTTGGATCCACTCACTCTGCTACCTTTCTCATTGATTGCACGATTTAGTGAAAGAATCTTGCAATTTTGTAATTTTTAAAGGCATTTAGGATTTTTTTTTTACAAATAATGTTTTGGGGCAAAGAAAGTCATACTTTCATTCTAAACAAATCACGATAAAAAACTATGAGAGCTAGTGGAAACCAGGTCAGCTCCAGAACTGAAGCAAAAAATGCATAATCCATGGTCAGAGTGGTCTTAGAAAAGCTTTTGTATTTTCAGGACTAAGACATCTGGCTGAAATAACATGATCTGGTGGTAGCTTCAAGGTGTTCAGTGTCATCATGAATGTAGTTATGACCATGGATAATTTTTTGTTTGGAAATTCATGTTGCCTTGTCATCTCCAACTTAGTCCCTTAACATAAGTTTCCCACTTCTCAATCCTCTTTTTCATAAGGGATGCTGAATGTCCCAATCCTATTTACTTTTTTCCCCACTCTCCTGATTGCTTCACTTCTGTCTCTTGAATTCTTTCCTGTTTCTGTCTTTTCCTAGTTCTGTGAGCTGCTCTTTCAACATTCAAATAAAATATTTTTCCCTTCTATCATACTTGAATGCCGGTAAACAAGATCATTGGAAGGTACTCAGATCTAGAGAATGAATCAATATATTTCTGAAGGTATTGAAGGGGAAAATTCTTCCATGCAATGAAATATTCTCATTTCAACAAGAATCTTCAAAATTGCCTACATGAGGATTTTTCACATAGAGTAACAGATTTTTTTTCCTCATGACAGAAAGGGATGAAGTTTTTGTTTGTTTGTGTGTTTCTTTGAGAAAACAGAGGACACAYGGAGCTATAAAAAGAAAATAAGCATAGAAAGATATATTTGAATATACTACAATTACTCATTCATGGAAAATGCTTATGTTATAAATTATAATTTCCAAACTATTCTTAGATACATGTGCTGCATGAATATTATTATTCAGACATTTAAATTATGGCAAAGCTTGAATAAATTAAAAGCAATAGTTTATTATGCAAACTGTCAGGCATTCTAATTATCAACAGTGGTATTATCTCTAAGACAGGGAAAAATATTTCAAATGTAAAGTTCTTACCACTTTCACAACAAAATATTTCATTTTGTATGTTAAAATCAAATATTCATGCAAAGAAAATGGTTTCTGAATGACAGTGGAAAAATGAAAAAAGAGTATAAACAGTATCAGATCAAAATATGATTGCATTTTAGCCACAGGTATTGGCAAGACAATGTACTAAGTAGGATATTGCATCATTATTAGTCAGAGGAAAATACTTGTTGATCAACTGGATCACTCGTTGATCAACTGGATCAAAAGGCACTAGGCAAGTAGCATTTATATCTAAAAATTGCTCACCATAACATATATGATTTTCAAACAAGACTTCATGAGTTCTGCTGTAGAAATGATCCAGGAATGATTTATGAGTGCAAATAATTCCAAACATAAGATTTGCCTGTAACAAGGCAAGAGTCTCAAGTYTCAGGTCTACTGTCATTAGAATTCATCTATAGGTAAATTTTGTTTTCTTTTTTTTCTGTATATTCTGGAAGCTTTAATCTAATATTACAAGATAAAAACTTCCTGATGGCACCCTAACTCTCCTGCTTTTCCTATTATGGAAGGTACTTAAAAAAAAATTCTTAGAGAGGATTTTGATAAGCAATAAACTCAAAAAGCTTCCAATTATGTTTATTTCTAGATCTTGCTCTGACATCAAGCTCTGTTTTGGGATAAAGAGGGAGTAGCTCTTAATAAACTTATTATTTACTAAAAATTTGTTGTCCTCTATGAAAATGATAAATATTTATAAATAAGATGAAGATCAAAATAATAATGCAATTGGGCCCTTAATTCTCCACTGTGTAAATTAATTAAGGCAAATCATCACACTAAAGAGTTTATGTCGATTCTAATACCTAAACTATCATTTTCAGAAATAGCTCAGTTTGTCTCTGCTTGGCACTTCTTTGCTAAGTTTAAAAAAAAACATATTTCTTTTCTTGGATAAACAGGACAGTACATAATGAGGACAGTACCTCAATCACAATATTATTAGGTTTCCTTTGAAGAATGGCTCCATAGAAGATAAAATGCATTTTAAAATAGTCATTAATAGTATATTTATTTCTGATTTTAATTGCTGAAACGTATGCTATTAGCATGATTTTCAGCAATTGAGCTGGTGTGAATTGTTAGTAAATCAGGCCTGTAATCTTCAAACATACTCCCTAGGCCTTGAATCTAAAACCATCTGGACAGTGTGACAGCATTCTATTTATTACATACAACTGCTTGGATACTGCCAAAGCATAAACAGTAATTAAGCACACAAGCCAACCATGCATGCCAGATTTGCTAGAACTATCCTTTGAGTATCTTCGAGTTTCCATGCCAGTGAGCTTATTGAGGCATTGGCTGGTGATTAAACATTAATGATTTATGGTGCAAGCAGGGTTCATTTACTGCTTACTGAAATATGTTTGACAGCATCTATGTGGTTCCTTAAGAAATAATGTTTTCAAAGATTTTTTTTTTCCTGACTCATTTTCTACATTATCTTCACAAAAAAAAAAAAAAAGTGATGCAGTGTCTCATTACTTACATATGTGGTTGTCTTTGCAGTCAGAAAATTGATAAAATACAGCAGTAATTTGGTAACGCTCAAGGACTTTTTCTCAGTTTGAGACAGCATCCCAAAAATGCATTCTGTAAGCCCCAAAGTGGATATTCTTAATATTGGGTTAAGGACCTATTTTATTTTATTTTATTTTATTTTATTTTATTTTATTTTATTTTCTTTTCTTTTATTTTATTTTATTTTATTTTATTTTATTTTTATTTATTTATTTTTTTTAATACCATTCTTTATATCATCTCTGGTCCATGGGACATTCCTAACATCTGCATTTGGGGTCCAACATGTTTGTCATAGACAGACATTGTATTGTAAGCTTTTTTAATTTGTACAGTGATCAGAACAAAAATCTGACACAAACCAGGGGCCAGTTCTTTAATTCATCAAGAGAAGACACTATCCCAAAAATGGGAGGGAGCATATCATAATTATAGTGCTATCTCTCATAACTTAATGCTGAGACACACAGCTGTCATGTTTCATGTTTATACACATAGTCAAATTTCATCACCAAGACCTATAAAGGCAGAAATACTTATGGTAACATAAGTTTCGAACCATGCTTTGGAGGTTTGGCTGAAAATTCTATTGAACTGGAAAGTCATTATTGTACAGATTTGTTGTTTACACCAACTGCGCATATGTTCTGGCATGAGACTTCTTTCCCCTCACACATCAGTCCTGATTTACTAGTGTTTCAGCTTCACACTGGGAAGACAGGAAAGATAATTTATTATTTTCAAGCCTGGTCATAGGAAGAGAGCTATTCTGGGTTAACAACAAAAAAAGAAGGCAGATTGGTGATTCCTGCTTTTTTTTAATATTATTATTATTTTTCCTTTTTATCCTAGATCTGACATCAAATGCCTCTTGGATCTGAAATGAATCATAAGCTTTTCAACTGAACAAGTGTTCTGAATGCAGAATTAATTAATGAGTGTTTAGGTAACTTCTGGATTTGTCAAGAGCAGGGTACAGTTTTGTGCCAATTCCTGGTTTATTAGTCTAGCATTTCAAATCACTGTTAGGGAGACTTTACTATTATGTAAAATATAATATACAAATGTGCATAGTTTTTGCCTTCTAGTAACACTCCATTTACTCTCAGGGTCTAGGGACAGAGGCTGACTTTCCATTTGAATTCCCTCCAAGTTTTTTTGTTCATGCATAAAGATTACAAGAAAATCTGAAATTGAAAAATATGGTGGTATGGCAGTTTTTCATGGTATTGGTTACCTGACAAAAGTTAAGTGACTAAGCTGCATGTAGGGCTGAACTTGTCAAATAAACAGTATGCTGCTTTGACTTTCTGAGACATAAGGTCCCAGATGCAAACTATAGGAATATTCCTGAAACAGCTCAGCAACTTTTAGCTCAGAAATTGGAAGAAAAATAGCAGTGTTAGTGTCATGCTCCAGATAATTATCTCTGCTGAGAGACAAGAGTAATTTAACCTAGAAATATAATCAAATTAATGCAAGTAATACTGCTTCCAAGATACAAGCAAATATTTTCTTCCTATGTTGCACTTTGCCACATGAATACACAAGATCTTCCAGAATTATTGAAGGTAAATTTTATGTGGGAGAGTATTTTCCCCACATAAATGTTGTGAAAATCTGGGTTACTGCTAACAATGTAGGTACAAACTCCTGCCCCAAAGCAGATGATAAAGAATGATTTTCCAATGTTATTCTTTCAATTCTTTCTCAGTTATTCTTTCAATAATCATACTTAAACTGTTATATGCCGTATTGAAAACTTCTTCACTTAGAGAAATTATTGCAAAAGCTGGAACTTTAAATAAATGCTCTGGTGTTCTTGTAATTTGCTTGTCCTTGAAATTTGTTCATTTCAACAATAAAGAAAAAATCTCTGTAAATATATAGTATCAACATCCAGAAGTACGAAAGTCAGGACTCCCTCATCACTGAGACTGTGATGAGGGACTGTGACTGAGACCATATCCCTGATATGGTGGAATATAGAGTATCTGATAAATTGTGAACTTCACTTCTTGCATGTTGATACCACATCAGAAAGTCATACATATCTAAAGAGCTAGTTCTGTGAAGCAAATACCTAACAACAAATGTATTAGATGGGAACTCCAACTATTTCCCTTTCAGGTTTCCAATCAGCCTCTAGCTAACTATCCATTAGCACTTAGCTACAGGCTACGAACTTGGGTGACTGCCTGCCTGGGATTTTCTTTTCCTTGTTTTAAGTATTTTGAAACATGCTCTTCTATGTTTACACTTTAGTTTTTTAATATGCTTTTGAAATACTGAAAAAGTTTCCTTTGGGTTTTCTGCAGTTACAGAAAAAATACTGCATAGAGCAGAGAGATGCAGGATCACTAACAAAATGAAATTTAATTATAGTGATCTCTTTTCAACATGCTTCTCTCTTTCCTGTCCCCCTCATCCTTCACTAGTAGGCTATTCAGTAAATATTTCCTCTTCACGTCCATCAGCCACCCTAATAGTAAGTCAGAGCCAGAGACTTTGGGATAATTGTGACGTGGGTGAGTGTACTAGTCTCTTCCCTCTGGAGATCAGGGTTCAAAATTTCACTCAGAACAAAAAGACAACATATCTAGTGAGCTCATTTTATTACTGTGTATTCATATTCCAGAGCTGCCACCAGACATATTTCCTTTTCTGTAAGGAAAATCCATCTGTTAGAGCCAAATTCAGAGTTCTATGAGGGTCTACGTGAATAGCGCCCTTAGCTGACTGATAGATTTATAGTATTGAATTAATGAACACAAAGCTTTTTTTTTTTTTTTTTGATTTTTTTTTTAATTTTTAATATGGAATGCTCAAGGTATTGATAAATAGAATATCCTTTGGATGTCAGCTGATCCCACCTTCAGCTCAAATCAGGAATATTTTAAAGTTACCTTAGAGTGTTCAAGGCATATTCAGTCAAATTCTGCTTATCTCCAAGAATGGATATTCTCCATCCTCCCTGATTAATCTCCCTGAAAATCTGATCCAGTCTTTTTCCATCCTAATCATGAAGAATGTTTTTGTTCTATCTAATTGGAATTTCTCTGGCTAGATATTTGCCTTTTCTCCTTCTACTGTGAACATTAAAAATATAAAGGTCTTGTCTTCTCTACAATCACCCAGAAAGTAATTAGGTCCTCTCTCCCCTTTTCCTTCTTCTCTCTATTCAGTTTTCTGTTTTGTTCCCTTCTTCCCTGCTCTGTTAAATATGCTTTAATTAGCTATTAATGATGAAATATTTATTTAAAATAAAGTGCTAGCTTTAGTGCTAGTTGCTAGTTTTTCTGCTGCTTTCCTCCATAAGGTACTCATAAGATACTACTCTCAGCACTTCCTTCTCTTGCCTCTCTACCTTACAATCTCCTGAATAAGAAACAGGAACAGCTATAGTCTGTATCCTCATATGAATGTAACCTCATCAAAGCCTTCCTTTTTCTCTTCTGTAGTTTGATTACAGCAGCTTCCTGTGTCTTATGCGTCTCTTGGTTGCACAAATTTCATAGGATAATTTTTTTTTCTATAAAAGACTTTATCACAATTGCTTTAGAAAGAGTGGTTCGTCATTCTTACATGGACTGGTTTCTTTTGATTCCATTTGGTTTGAGGCAAGATTTGTTTATTCCAGTTCTTCTGTGATCTTGTGGTCTAATCCCTCCCTTCTGTGCCAGARCGTGTCATCTCAGATTGTTAATTTTAAAAATCAGGGCCTTAGGGTGGTCTGTGTTGTTCAGCTACATCAGCTCAGATATCCTCTTACCTATGTGAACATTGACAGAAATGGTAACCTCCGCTGTAACTAGGACAACTCCTCTCTTTTTTTCCCCTGGAAGGGGCCACACTTTTAGTTTCATTCCTTAGGTGTTCGACTGTCTTCATTGATTCAAAGTTGAATCAATCTAACTGCCCTTTCCAGACTGGTTTATACAGTGTAATGGTTGATTAAGTCTTGTTTTCAACATTGAATTCAGACTAAAGAAACCTAATCTTTCAGTACACCTTACTGAAAAGTTCAAAAAAGAAAAGGGCTAAATTGAAAGGCCTTTCTCTTATGCTATTATACACTTTCAGTGAGTTGCATAGTTGAAATAAAACTAACTGTGACTTGATTATTGGACTGACTGTTAAAAAAATCTATTGCCACAGGCCTTTAACACTTTTAACTCAAATAGAGAAATGATATGCAGGGAAGAAAATTCTGGTGATATTTATGAACATATAACTAGGAAATGTTTCTCCTGTGCAGGAACTCTATACTTTACTACGAAGTTTCAGTGAAAGTTGCATGCACGATGAAGATTTGAATGTTAGAGTGAGAACTGTCAGGCCACAGATTTTCAAAGCAGGGGCTTTACAAGATCCTTCCTGAAATATTTATCCAGAATCAGTAGCCTGTAAGTCAAGAGAGACTCAACTCTCTCCAACATTTCATTGTGCAATTTCGGAAGGCTACAGAGGAAAGATTTGAGAGATACACGGCAGAGCTTAGTGAATAGTGCGAGTCACGGGCGGAAAATTGCTTTAAAAGTCTATTCTACACAGATGTTATTATTTGAATACAAGTYGGGGGGAAGCAAGGAGGGGGTAAAACCCAGAGTCTGTGACTACTCACCTAATGTAATAGTTGACTAATTAATAGCTGACTAATCCTGATGTATCTTTGCTAACAGCTGCATCATATCATGCTTAAATTTTGTTATTTGAAATCAAGGCCTGTATATCTGATCTTAAATTACTTGTTATTAGGTTTTGCATATGATAGTGCACTTAAAAACAAAATATTCTTGTTTTGTTTAGAACCAATCTTGTTAATTTAGGAAAGGATGAATTTGAATTGTATTTTAGAATATCTAGAATACTCCAAAGAGCTCTCATGCAGTACTCAAGATGATATTATTTAAGAAAGACTTAAAATCCTCTATTTCTTATATATACTTGTATTATATACTGCTTGCATGTAACACAGGACCTGGACTTCATTGGTCTGGGTTGTAGTAAGACCAAAGCAGACAGAATGTGTTGAGGGCCCAGGAGGTGTTTGAATGAAAAGTGGAAGATAGCATAGAAAAATCAGCAGGTGAAAGACAGATGTGAATGCATGCAGTGTATGAATCATTATTCTAATATTTATTTATTTCGCTGGAAAAGATGGATGTGAAGGTTTGAAACTTCACCTTCTTAGTCATTTAATTTTTTTCCATTCCTTTCATTTTAGGTTCTCCCATATATTTTTATTCATCTTTGCTTGTCTCTTGCTCATTTTATTATTCACCAATATTTTCAAAATCTTCTTTGTTAAAAAAAAGAATTAGTAGAAACTAAGATCACCTCAGTTTCTTGCAATGCAATCTTCTAGCCAAGGGATAGCATTATAGATTAGATTTTGGATGAATTTGCAGAAGCTGTATTCAGTAAGGACCAGATTCTTCCATTTTCACTCAAGTTTATTGTATTCTTTCTTCATATATAATTTCACTGATGACAGTAGAGATGTKAATGAAATTTTGCTCTGTTACATAAAGATAAAGAAGTCTTTTCCTTGCTGATTCTATTTTAAAAAACACTAAAAAATCATTAGACTCAATATAAAAAACATTATAAAGGAAAGCATACAAAGGATAAAAAAGTCATTTTTAGAAACAGCTCCAAAATCGACAAATTCTCTAAGTAAAGATCATCAATTATCTTTACTTGGCAAATGAAAGGCAATAACAGTAAAATGCATATCAGCACCAACTGTGATGTGAAATTTAAGGCTCTAAAACTTCATTAAAATCAGACTCGTAATGATGTACCATATGCACTGGCCTGCATTTGCCTGAGGATCTCCAACCTGTGGCTCATTTCTTCTGTCACACCACCTCTTTACAAGAATGACTCAGAGTCCTTTGTTGAAGTGCTTAGGGGCTGACAAGCAGGGTAGGTGTTTCAGAAATAATCATTTGCTTCATTATACTCTGGTGAATTATAGACCTTTTCAGTTTATAGCACAAGCTTAGGGTTTTATTTCCAAAGTTAACTGAAATCATGAAAAAAAGGCTGTTAACAAGTATTCAGACAATTTATGCCTTCTGAATAGGCAACTGATTTTTTATAGCAGGTAAAAGAGATTTTTTTTTAAATAGCCTTTTACAGCAATAATTGATAATGAATTTGGATAGCATGTTTCAGAGGAACTACAGAAATATATTAAACAGGTAAGACAGATGAGTAAACTTCAAAGGTGAAAGACTACCTATTTCATTAACAGCTCTTGAGCCATTGAGTCACCATGTGCTTATTTTATTATTTTGGTACTTTAGTCACTTATTTGTAGTCACCTTTATAAATTATTCAGGGCAATGTTAAACTAAATTCTTTATAACTGAAGAAAGATGAAAGGCTAATAATGCCAAAATTATATTAATTAAACTTAAATTTTCATACATGGGTAAACCCAATTAAGGGTTAAATACACTAATACATGTGAAAGCATCTGTAAACATTTTTTACAATAGAAGTATTTAGGCCCTCAGAGGGACCAGGCTTAAGCTGTTTCCACTATCCACAGAAATCCCAGTCACTTCTATTCAGAAATGTGGACAAAAGTACTTTTGGCACTTCTTTTAAAGGAAAGCCTTAGAAGTGTACCCTCTACTCCTTGACCTTTTAGTGTAGAAAGATGTAAGACCATGTCTTCAGCCTAACAGTTGACATTGCTACGACATGTACAGAGCATAACTAGGTATGAGGCCATCCAGAAGATCACATTTCTTTATATGACCATTAAAAGTTTCTTTTCAAAGTTTCTTTAATATTTTTTCTGAATATTTTTAAAAAAGCATTTAAACATGCTTTTCACAATTTTTACAAGGTTATCTTGCAATTAAATTTCAATCTAACCTTTTATAGAATATAATATCTAATCTTTTAAGGAAAAAAATTGAAATTGACTTTTTGAAGCTTTTGTGATCACTTGGCATAAAAGCAATGGCACAGATGAAGATTAATAACTTAAATTGCAATATACTGTGACAGGTGTCTGAACTCATTCTCTGAACTCAATAGGCTTTGATAAATCCAAATTTTATCCTACAGGATAAAGAATCATTGCAGACTTGGAACTACTTCTTTTACAGTTATAGTTTTTCAGCCTTCTAAGAAAATTCTTTACCAAAAGGGCATTATTAAAAATTAATGACTATCTCATTCTGAAATATTTTAATTAAGCCTTTGGGTAGATTTATACTTCACTATACATTTCGGCATCTGTTCATAGTTTGGAAAAAGTAATGAAAAAACACATAACAATCATATTTTTAAAAAGTGTATGCAAGCAATGATGGAATTTATTTGTCTTTTTATTGATTTATTTTGCATTTGACTTAATGGGATTGCTAAAAAGGTGACAAGATGGTCAAAGAAAGAAATGAAAATCAGCAGTGAACTTTCAACTGCAGCACTTTTAAGGAGTGTTGACATGAAGCAAATTCAATACATGAGAAAAAAATTCTGATCATAGTTCACATGTGCTTTGTGACTTCTACTGGATATGGTAGCATTGCCCAGTAAGCTTTACATTAGGAGTCTTAACTATATAAGCATCCTACTTCTGAGTGCACCTGCATACTCCAAGACCACATTTTTGTGTTTGCTCTGGTAGCACAAACTACCAGCTATTGACTTAGTTTAAGATGGAAAAAGCAGCTTTCACAAAAATATGAAGATTACATGATGAAGGAAAAAAAAATTCTTTATAGGCAGTCACATAGTGAAAATATAGAAGTGGAGCTAACCACTCAGGCCTTGAATTTCACATATCAGAATGTGTAAGTTTAAGTAGTTAATAAATGAGTAACTTTTACAATCTAGCCTCAGTTTCTTTAATTAAAAATAGTCTAAATAAGCTGAAAGTCTAGTTCCACTGCCAGTTGCTGGTTGAGGTCTGGGTATAGCTAGAAACTGCTGCAATTATAAGTCTACTAGGGCTTAAGATTTACATAGTATAAGATAATATGTTYATATATTGACTGGAGCAAGACCACCATACTCAGAGATTTTCCCTGGATTATGCATGTGCAAAACATTGAAGATTGGGTACAATCATGCTTATAGGATAATTTTGCTTCCTTTAGAATGCAAGGTAGGTGGCATCTCTTTTCCACTATACAGGAAGCCAGGAGGGAGACTATCCCAGCAGTCACAGCAGTCTTGAGAATAGCTACACACCTCCTTTTTCAATGTTCTTTCAATGTGTTTTATTAAGCTCATGCATTTTTTTTCTGCATACAGTATGCTGAGTTTTATAATAAACAATTAGAAATCAAGAAAACTTTTTAATCAAGATACTATAGTAGTCTTATGAGACTACAGCTTCACATTTCCTATATTATTTATTTCCAAACTGAAAAAATAAATAATTTAAAAAGACTTGCCTGTATTTTTTCCTCCAGTATTGATTCTTTAATCCTCATAAGCACTTGGTAATGAGTTCTGCTGGAGACAGGATGTCACAATAGCTAGAACTAGAGCCCAGTCCAGAGGCATAACTACTCTATTTCCAAGGCTCTATGCTTAACAGAATGAATAAACTCTGGTTAAAGCCTTTGAAACAAGCAAATATCTTGTATGTCACATTGTTTCCAACAGAAAAATAAATCACTGAAGCAGTTAAAATAAAAATGAATGTCTTTTTTTATTTTTTTATTTTTTTATTTTTTTTATTTTTATTATTTATTTTTCAATTTTTTACAGAAGTACTTTATGTGATCTCCTTTTTCTTAATGACTTAGGATTGCTCAGTTATAAAGAAGAAGCATAATTCTTCTATAGAAGAATTTTCCTAATTTTAATTTTCCTAATAAATTGATAACATTGTTTAGCAGSATGATACTGCTTCTATATGTGTTAAAAGCCTTGATAATGTACATTTTTATTGTAAAAGTATAATGGCTTAAAAGATTGCATTTAAATATAAAATCGCTAGAGGCAGATTTTAACAATATCTCATGGGAGGGAGTTCTGTTKCTCCTAGTATATCCATCTTTAGCAAGAGCATATAAAACATCTGTTAATTCTTCAATTAATTCACTGATTAACTTCCCAATATAGGATACATTTTTGACTGAAAGCTGTAAAAATATTGATCCTTTGGCTAAAACCATACTGCTTCAAGCAAATAATCTTAAAATGGAATAGCGATATTTTTCTCTTTCTTTTTTTTTGATCTATGATCTCAGAAAAAAATGTTAATTCACATGTCCAMTGTAGCAAAATATTTTAGTTCTTCTGATGTATTTCAATTACTGAAAGAATGTAAGGATTGAAAAAGCATTCAAAGAACATCACTGGCACTGCAAAACTTTGCATGAAGAATTCAGTGTTTTTAATACAGAAAAATAAATTAATATTCCTGATGGATATATCCTTGATTATCCTGCTAGCATTCTAAATAGTAAATTATTCTCTAAGAAGTCAACTGCTAGGCTTTCTATCAGGTCAGCATGTATCTGAGAATAGGAGGCTTAACCATCTGCAGTTGATATGTGGCAATAAGTTTCCTGTGAGAAACTCTGTGTAGCAAAGAATAGTGAGGTTTGCAACATATCTCATTGGTTGTTTCAACAATAAACACTACAGATGGTTTCAAGCTGTAAAATTCATTTCCAGATCTATCCTTGCACCTAGCCATGGGTTTGGAATACTTATGTCTGTAATTTCCTTCTACTCTACTATGAAAAGAACAAGATATATATTTAAAATAGTTTCTATTAAATTTTGTGCAAAGCATCCATCACTTTAGTTCATTCTYATCTCAGATCTAGAATCAACAGCCAATATCTCTGTGAAATAAAGTCAGTTTGGAATGCAGCATAAATGATTAACAGTGATGCATTATCTCACGTGGCACATTGCCGTGTCTTGGGGGCACCTTTTCCCTTGAGTGTTGAAAGCTAGAATTAAGCTGTATTTCATTGTCCAGAAAAAGAATTGCTTGATGAGCTGAGGGAAAATATATTTACCTAGTAAATATAGCAGAATAGGCAAAAGTAATTGAAACTACATAAATGCTACTTCCTTCAAAATAAAGTAGCAAAGAATATAGGTCTCCTAACAATCRGACGCCAAGAGGAACCAATATATTTGACTTGACGTCTTGTAAACTACCTTGTTTCACCCTGTTGCACCTGCAGAAACTCTAATAACATTTATTGGATAAAAATTCCTCCCTAARTTTTGCTTCCAACATCAGCAGAACACGTTATGATGAAGAGGATCTTCTATTTCCCAGTACTGTTTTTTGAAGCTTAAATTATTCTTACTATTAAGAGAGCAAATTATTAAGACATAATCTTACTATTGAGAGAGAATCAAGGTTATGAATTTATGCCTTGTTTCTAGTCTGAATTTCTTCTGCTTTATCCCAGATGCTGAGATTTTTTAATTGTCTTTTCTTGAAAAGCTGAAAAGCCCTTTAGAATCCAGTGTTTTTCTTCCCCAGCTGTATTTATACAGAACAATCARCTCACATCTCATGTCTCTTCTTGTTAAACTATGCTTTAAGCTTATTGTGGTATGACATTCTCTCCAGCACTTGAAATGTTCTGTGTACTTTTTTGCAAGTCCTGGGATTTCAAGTTCCTTTATTAAAAGTAAATATCAAAACTGGTTGCATATTCTACCATTATTAACAATACCAGTGCCACATACAGACAAAAAAATCTGTTCTCTGCTTCTTCTTCCCTGTTGTTTTTTAGTATTATGCTAGCTCCCTTTGTCACTTTGCAGCATTGCTTGATTACTTATTTGCTATGACTTTCAGATGAAAAAAAGTTGTGTAATGAAATTGTGCACTTAGAACCGCCTCATGAGTTGGGGTAGGTCCTCAACATTTTCTCAAATAAGACATAAAATATAATTATATTTTGGTCTACCTCGCCTATAAGAGATTTCCCAGAATACCACTTCTTCTGAATCACTATGACATCTATTTACAGTTCTTGCATGTATCAAAGGTTGAATGAGTCATAGGCAGGTTTTATGTAGTACAAACATGGCAAGAAATGTGACGGCTCTCTTCATCCTGGCAAAGGTCAGCTCAGTCTTACAGATTTTCAAATGATGTCACCACCGTACTGAGTTAAACAGAGGACAGCAATAATTTATGGTTTTCTTTCTTTCCACCTTTTTGCAATAGCTACGATCACTTTAATGCAGTGGAATAAAAAGGCTTAGATAAATAATTACCTAGGAAGGAAAAAATATTGTTCTTGAGGAGCACAAGACAAAAATACAAATGATTGCAACTTGCATGTGTCTGTGCTTGAATTGGCATCAGTAAGAAACAATCTATTTTATCTTTTTTCTTTCTTTAGAAAATGTGAACAAAACTACTTTTTTTCCAAAATCCACTGCACATTTGCTTCACAAATATGATACATTTTGATAAGAGCAAGTGCAACTAGTCTTTTGAAAGACTAGTTTATAGTGTTATTAATAACATTTCATACTAATGCAAGTACCTAGTATATTGTGTATAAATTATATCAAATCTATAGAGCATGACTTTCACACCCTCACTTTGCCCATGCATTTCTAACAGTGAGATACTGGCCTGCATCAGGAGGAGTGTTGCCAGCAGGTCAAGATCCTGCCCCTCTACCCAGCTCTGGTGAGACCGCATTTGGAGTTCTGGGCTCCACAGTATAAGAGGGATGTGGAGCCAGCGGAGGGCAACAAAGATGATTAAGGAAATTGAACATCTACTGTACGAGGAAAGACTAAGTGAGTTGGGCCTGTTTAGCYTGGAGAAGAGAAGGTTGAGAGGGGATCTTATCAACATGTACAAATACCTGAGGGGAGAATGTAGGGAGGAAGGGGCCAAACTCTTCTCAGTGGTGGCCAGTGATAGGACAAGGGTTAATGGATATAAATTGAAACACAGGCAGTTCCATCTGCATGTGAGGAAGAGCTTTTTCACTTTGAGCGTGACAGAGCCCTGGCACAGGCTGCCCAGGGAGGTTGCAGAGACTCCTTCTCTGGAGATCTTCAAAACTTGTCTGAATGCCACCCTGTTTCATGTGCTCTAGGTGTCCCTTTTAGAGCAGGGGGGGCTGAACTAGATGATCTCTAGAGGCCCTTTCCAACCTTAACCATTCTGTAATTCTGTGATTCTGTGTGAAACAAACAAACAAAAAATGTAATCTCTAGAATTATGGAGTGGTTAGTGCTGATGGAGAAGAGGATTGGTAGGTCGTCGGGAAAGTGGTAGCTGTCTCTTTATGCATCTCAGTGCATACCTATCCTTTGTGGATCTGCACAGTCCTTTCTCTTATGTTTTTATTCCAAATTTCCTTCACTGTCTTACCATGATAGCAACAAGTTCTTGATCCTTATCCAAGGGAAGGTAAAATTAGTCCATCTGGCAAAGTAGTGTCAAGCCAACTGTGATGAAATTTGCATGCTCTGTTATGATTCAGCTTCAAAACACCATGTCTATTATTTCTCATATGCAGCAATTCTGTTCTCATTTGAGCCTAAGGAAAAGTTTTCTGGAAATTTGAGGAAAATTGAGAAAAAAAAAAAAAAAAAAAAAAAGGTATAGAAATGGGTCATACCGTAAGTGGCCAAGACAAATTTGCTTTTATAACAAAGTTTTAATAATGGATGATAGCTTTCTGTGTTTTACTGAAGCAAATATTTAAATCAAAAGACAGATAGAATTGCATCTATGAGTACATTAATTTGAACAAAATTTGCAGTTTATCAAACCCAGTGCTAACCTCTGTGTATCAGATAATATGCAATGAAAATCAGCTTACATCAAACAGAAATGCTGAAACACAGAACCTTGCATTGCAATATCTGTAGGATTTTGCATCCATGGTGAAACAATGTAGACACTATATATACAACTGCATGCACATTGGCACACAAAAACGCTTTAAGTTGAAACATTTTGTCCTGACTTCTCTAAGGGAGGAAGAATCAGCTTATAAAGGGCACATTGTTGTGCTCTCATATTTAAGTAGTCAAATTCCTGTTAGAAAGCAGTGATATCTCACTCTCCTTTTTTTTTTTTTTTTTTATTCAGAAATGATGGCTAAAAGTTGCTGCAGGCGTGAGACTTAACAGGCTGTTCATAATGACTGACATGCTCCAGCTGGAACACAGAATAGGGTAAAGAAGCACAAACATAATAAGCCTTAAGTAATGAAATGATTTCTTCTTATGAATACTRGAGTGGGTATGGAGGATAGTGCTTTGGAAATGAAATAATATCTTAAGATCCTTTGGATTTTTGATTCATTATGAGACAGGGAAAGCAATGAACATATCCATATGAATCCATTAGTTGGTCACTGGGCACAAAATGCAGACTTTGAACTTTGAAGGTGAGGGAACATATGTTTCTGTCAAGGGTAACTTCCATTGAAATTAGTTCTTTTAGACCCAGATCTGTGTCTCTTCCTTAGTAAATTTAGCTTCATGTGTATTTCAGAGCTTTATTTACTGTCTTATACAAACAAAAGAGCTCTCAGTTCTTATAAATCTGATGACTGCTTTTATCTTCTTCATCCAGCTTTTTCTGAAAGGAGTTAATAGAGGTCATCTAGACAAATGATTAYCTTGCAGAATTGGAGGACCCTTTGATCAGTAAATAAAGCTGCAGAGAGAGCTGTTATAGGGAATTCCCTCTAGGATATGGAACTCTGCTGTCAAGACACAACCTATGTAGTTTATGTAGACTAGTTTATGTAGTTTAGTCTCAAACCATCGCTTTGCTATTAACTCCACATAAAACTACTGCATAGACGAACTTCTCCATGAACACGTCATTAAAAATAATGGCTGCATTGTAGTAAAAAAGAACATATGGCATGTAATTTATTAGTAAGTATTTGTTGAATTATTTATGGTGGTAACTAGAAGTAAAACCTCATTGCATAACCATCTGTAAAACCAAAAAACAAGTATGAACTTTGCCTTGAAGAGATAACAAACCATTTTTTATCTTTCCCTTGTCATGTTTAATTTTATTATAATGGAGAAGACTACTTTAAGATAAACAACAAATAAAATTAAGAATTTATTTGAATGATCCCAAATAATTTCAAATAAGTTACGGGCATTAGTGGCAAATATTTTTTTCCCAGTAGGATTTATAAATAAAATAAGTTATATGTAGTATAGAACTTGATGCAGTGTTTACTTCTACACAACTAATTCTTTTCCAAACTTTGATAATTTCATATAAAATATGTTTTGTTGATTATCGCACTTCTGCCACATAGAGATTTTTTCTAGACCTTTTGCATCAAATGCAGCCTCTCTTCTTATAGGATCTAACATAAGTTACTTACCTTAAAAGTCTATTCATTSACTACCTGATGAGTTTTTTCACATTAAGTAGTAATGTGGTACCTGTGGTACCTGTAAWCAATATCAAAAGAATCTCACTTTGATATAGGCGTCTCACAATGACAAAAATCTTTATTTGCTAAAAAGGCTTCAAGACTTCAGCCCTCATGCTTGCTCCATAAATATCCGGAAGATCACTTATGATGTGCCTTCCAGATATTTTTTTGGAGTAACAAATAGACTAGCATCAGTCATGATCTAATGTCTCATTGACCTYTGATAATCACAACAGCATTTGAATATGAATTTATTGTGGTTTGCTTTTCTACTAATCCTACATRTGCATGCACCCGTCTTTGACTATTACCTCTTTGAAGGAGGAATTCTCTCTATGCTAGTCTCTGTTCATACAGTGTGATGTAATAAAACAGAAAAAAAAGGAAGCCAATGGAGATGACAGAAATATGCTCAAAACTATATTTAAGGAAAGTTCAGATTGCAGAAGAATTTTGCATGATATAAATGATGCAATATGTAGTTTATGAAGGCCAAATTCAACAACAGTCAACAAGGCTTAAACAATAACTTTGCTACAAACTCCATACAAAAAGAGTGCATAGATGAACTGCTGCAGGAGCRCATAATATATTGAAGTGAATCTATGTAATTCTTTTCAACTAGAAAGAGAAGATCTTCCAGCTGCACACTTATAATTGAATATGCCTTCAGAACATCGTTGCAGATTACTCTTGCTTTCTTTGTCTGAGTCTTACCAACTGCCATTTCAGTATTCATAGAATGATGTTCAGAGAAAAAAAAAAAGAAAAAAAAAAACTCACCAAGGATCATATTTTTATTGTAAGAATATTTGAAGCAAATATTTTCAATAAGATTTCAAGCAAGCAAGCATTTATTTAACCTTGCTCAAAGCCTGCAAAATGCAAAATGCAAAAATGCAAAAATGCAAAAATGCAAAAAATGCTCACATCATTTACTTGGGACAGAAAAAGAACAGAGAGAGGAGCTAATAATATATTTGCTAAGTAAATAATAGATTACTGGAAAACACTCAAAGTCATGAATGATGATGAATGTTAAGGATTCTCCTTTTATATATATATAAATATATATATATGAACTAAACAAAAATAGAGCAACTTTCTCTGGGGAGCTAACACAAAGGAATAAGGAAACTTCCACCTCTTCTCGTGTATACACTCATTGACAATGTCACAAACAATTCATTTTGAAGATGCAACCTATTTCAACTATGTAYAATGTCCCAAATATATACCTTGTGGAAATCAGATGTAGGACTGCTCAACTAGCATCTTACAGAGAAGGATGGACATCTGCTATGGGGATGAGAGACACAGAAATCTCAGAAACTTCTGAATTTGTATTCCACTTTTGGAACTCATTTTCTTATGGGTGTTGGATGACATCAATGTTATTGTCATACCTAATGACAACCTGAAACTAATAACCTATTAAGAAGAGAAAACAATGTTTAAAAAGGCCAAAAAAAAAAAAGGATTCAAACCTACAGAATACTCTCAGAGGAAATGTCACTGAGTTCTGGACTGTAAATGGCAAAATATGCTGTCAAGATAGTTAAATTTTATGAAATATGCAGACTATTTATGTGACATTATCCCTTTTTTTGGGACTTCATCATACTTAGAATGTGATTATTTAAATAGCTGGAAAATATCTTTCTTTTTTGGGAATGATATGTCCAAATGGCCTGAATTGCAACATGGATGAAATGAAGTAATGGCTATGCAGGAAGAGATCTGCTGTGCATAAAGAAGTACATATATTTGTTAGGAAATAGTTTGCTATTCAAAGTATTTCTGTTCTCCATTTCAACATTTGAGAAATATATGATGATGAAAGATGATATTTTAACTAACATTTTTTTTTAAGGTAGAGTTTTAGTTGCTCTTGCAAAGAAGAGCTTCAGTTAAGGGTGCACAAATATATGCAGTACTATAGAATATGTAACTGCACTACAGAACACATTACATGACAGTAATGCTTGAATATTATAAGCAATTCAGCTGTAYCTTAGTGAGGATAAATTTATCCATCAAACAAATTGACCATTATAGAGTTCCTCACCAGCACAGCTAGCTTCAGAGAACTCCTGGTTCTCCGTGTGGCCCTGGATTGTGTACTGCCCTGGCAGATGCCCTTAAGTCATAGTCAAATCAAACCTCAAAACAACTTTTATTTTATTTTATTTTATTTTATTTTATTTTATTTTATTTTATTTTATTTTATTTTATTTTATTTTATTTTATTTTTTGCCATGAGCCAGCCTTTTTGAGTTTGATCTTTATTTTAGTTGTATTGTTTTAAATATATACTGATTTTTAAAATATGCAATGCTGCGAATCTTAAGGTGACTGTAATAATGTAAGTAGGATTTAAATAATCCTTGCCTGAATGGAAAGTTGGAATATTAATTGAGAGAGAGAAATTTGCATCAGAATATTTTTATTTTCACTTAGATACTTTCACAACAGGACTGACTTGTTTCTCTGAAAATAAGAGCTGAAAAATTTCAGGTCAATTGTGTCTATTCTTGCATTTGTAATGAAGTGATGGGCTAAGACAATGATATAAAACATAATTTATGTTTTATAATGATGATGTTTTGCCCTTTTAAAAGCACATAAAATAATAATGATTCATCTTCAATTCAGATATCGATCAGTTTGGTGGCAGCGTGAAGAAATGAATAGACTAAGTAGAATATGTGGTGCCTAATTATCATCTGTTCCCTTTCATACAGTGAAATAAATAGCTAAAAATTTTAATAAGGAATGATGGATAATTGTATCATCAGCATTCTGTGTACCAACTATTTCTTTTTTATATGTTCCAATTAATTTGTTTTTGAACTTTTCAATTAAAAGATAATATCAAACTTTCTATAATACTTTGAAATTTTGTAGAAATATACTATCTCCTTAAAAACTTAAATAAGGTATATGTAATCTTTACCACTATTTAGGGTTTTTTTTTTCCTTTTTTAGGATTAGTATCTTATATTTTACAGCTTCAATTTTCATTTGAAATATTAATTATTTTTAAATTTACATTTGTAATAAATACCTCAATTCTTAATTAAAGTAATTCTTAATACTCATTTATAGTAGTTTCTGAGGTCAGGAGGGAAAATCACATAAATATAAGTTTCCTTCTGGAAAAGACTCTTAAAATATCTTCCATTTACATTGAATTAATACAATAAATATATTAAAAGAATGAAGATAATATTCTTATTAAAGCTACATTTCCAATACAGAAAGTATTTGAATTCCATTGCCTTCAATGAACTGACTGTCAATAGCCCTTAAAGATTATTAAACTACAAAAAATTCCCTTGGTGTTGAATTTGGAGGATGCAGGTTCTTTCTTGATTTACTAAATGATATTTTGTCCCTTTGATGTGTTGACTTTATACCAGACTAATATCAGTCTACCCAGTCAATTCTGTTTCTGATTTCCTAAAATGTATTTGAAAATCTTCTACTGCTGATTTTTTTTTTATTTATTTATTTTTTTTCTTTATGTATAAAAATCTGGCCAGCTTGGGGCTAGTCTGCATGGAGAAGATATGAAACTGATGTGAGGCAGCAAAAGCCATGAGGCTGCATTCTAGAACTTAGTTAGGCAAATTCTGTCACTTTCAACCCTGTAAATGCTTTCAGTTAGAAATAATCTATGATATCTTTTCCTCTGCTTCTTGTGGAGGTTTCAGAAAGGTTTAAGTTAACTTATTTCCAAGAGCATCCTATTCCTTTTAATTTCCACACACAGGAAAATCCTAAATTCATTAAGAAAATCAAGGGAGATTTATTTTGTCACATTTTAAATTTTCATTTTTCAAAAGCTACCTCCATTGGGAAAGAAGAGATTAAAACTCTATCCATCACAGCAAGTTTAAGTCTGTTGCTTATGTATGTTCCTTGAAGTCCATTGAAAAATAATGTAAAAATTACTGTCTATTTGACTTGTGTCATTCACCAACTTACAGAGAGGACTGAGTCAGAATTCTCTGTAAAATAATTTTTCCAAGAAATTTCCATTTTCAAGTAAATGAAGAGAATCATTGTATGAAGAGAATCATTGTAAGTGGAACATCAATATAAATATTTTTTTTTCTCCTCAAACATTCCTTTCTGTGTTTTACATTCTGTGTATCTAAAATGTAAATTGAAGCTTACTAGATTAAGACTGTAGAATTTGGAAAACTGATAATGAATTCCCACTTTCTGAATTACAGAATCTTATGGTTACCAATTACTATATATACTATTAGAACTTGTTTTTCTGGTAAATTAAAAATAAAAACTTAAGTAAAATGAAAATGGTAGAGAAGCAAGACAACTGACGTTGAAGTGTAAATATATGAATATAATGAGATATATAACTATTTTTCTTGAAGATCTAGAAGCAGTTTGAATAATAGAATGAAGTACTTCATAACTAATTGTCTGCATGTATTGTATAAATATTTGAATAGTGACAATAATAAAAATGGTCTCTGGGGTTCAATCTTATTTTTATCAAATTTTGTAACAGAATTTAYGTTAATTTCAAATGAAGGCAGAGAGGGCAAAGAGGAACCTCATGAGGTTCAACAAGGACAAGTGCAGGGTCCTGCACCTGGGGAGGAATAATCCTAGGCACCAGTACAGATTAGGGGTCAACCTGCTGGAGAGCAGCTCCACAGAGAGGGAGATCTGAGAGTCCTGGTTGACACTAAGTTAACTATGAGTCAGCAGTGTGCCCTTGTGGCCAAGAAGGCCAATGGGATGCTGGCCTGCATCAGGAGGAGTGTTGCCAGCAGGTCAAGGGAGGTGATTCTGCCCCTCTACTCAGCTCTGGTGAGGCTGCACCTGGAATATTGTGTGCAGTTCTGGGTTCCCCAGTGTAAGAGGGATGTGGAGCTCCTAGAGAGCGTCCAGCAGAGAGCAACAAACATGATTAAGGGAATGGAACATCTCTCGTATGAGGAAAGACTGAGTRAGTTGGGCCTGTTCAGCTTGGAGAAGAGAATTTCCCTCATGCTAGTCATTTTAAAAATAACTTGTTGCTTGTCACTCTTCCAACTTAACGAATTCTTAACGAATCAGTTCGGTATTCCTTTGAGAGCTATGTTGAAATGCAACATCTTCTGTGAAATGTATGTTCTAAATTAAACAAAATTACACACAAGCCTATGAATTCTCAAAAATTGGTGTCAAGTTTTAGAATCAAGTGTTGTAAAACCTTTTCCCTGTGAGTAGTTTGTTGGCTTTCCTAGGTTTCTTGTGGTCCTGACCACTACCATGGTCCTTTTTCTAGGTAGTCTTAATAAGCAAGCTCAAATACATTTATTCCTTTTGATGCCCTTTCCACATTATTTTAGCTCTCGCTACACATAGCTCTGGGCACATTCAGTCCAAAAATATACCACGAACCTTGAAGAAGCTCCAGCTGATACAGATCCAGGAGATAGTTACTTTGGAAACAAGGTGTTTCAAGCATGTTAGTGTGCTTCCCAATCCTGCTGTTCTTCAAAAATAGTCTTATGGAGGCTCTTGCTATCATCTAATAGAACATGTTATTGAAAAATTGGAAAATTCTAGAGTTAACATGGACACTTGAACGTCAATAACTTCAAATGCCACCAGTGATCGTGAGAATATCATGTTATAGAGAAGTCAATTACAATGAATTTGATCCCTACACGATACTCGAGTCTTACATGTCTGCAAGGTTTTAAAATCTTGATATAATTCTAAGAGATCAAGAGAATCTTCTAATTCAAAATGTACAGATGCTAGTAAGCTATTAAGAGTTGTTCCTTGTAATATAATTCAGAATCACAGATGTTCTAGCTAGAAAGCAGACTTGCTGGGTTTAGTAAACACTTTCTTTTAATCATTTTATTAACTCTCATTTTTTAAAATCATTTCTAGTTTATCCATTTTCACTGTATTTTTCACTCTATATTTCAATTTCCTAAGTCACAATCCTTGCACTAATCACGCAAAATAGGGCCGCTGCTGACCTAATGTAATATGCATTTACTGAAGGCAGCACAGGTATGCTACTTCACATCAATTACAGGTCAGATCCCATTTTCAGAAGACAGTGAATATTCACTCATTCATGAAATTACCTTAGATGTATTAACATAAATGCAAGTGACTGGGATGTAAGTAGCATTCTAAGTGCTTTGTACAGCTGTTMCCATCCAGAGTGACTTCCCTGGCCTGAACACTCCAGGTTACATGCTGGTTTAAGATGAGAGAACTGTAGCAATATCTCTTCTCTTGACCTTCTCGTGTCATCTCTAATTAAATAGTCTTGTATTTTTCTTATATAACTTAAGTGGTTTATTTGATTCCTTTGTAAATCCTCTAAGCTAGGAGATGACTAATGCAGCAGCAACAGAAATGGGTGGCTCTTTGCTGGCTTGAGGAACTGAGTTGACTTGTCTCGGAATCAGACAAAAGGAATAAGTATTTTAAAGGGATATGGGAATGGACCGTAGGAAAATCACATTCTTAACATCTAAGTCATGAACAAACTCTTTATCTATTACACTATATAAAAATTAGCTCAACATAGCTATGATGACATTTATGCAAACACATTTCACATAATCATTTCAAATTATGAGTGATTAAATCTATTTACTTATCAGCTTAATGCTTTGTATCTTCTGTGGAGAGAGAAATAGACAGTAGCAGACTACATGGAGGGATCTGTGTCATTCTCATTGATCTTACTTCCATTTTTCTGGTTTTTGGTTCTGGTTCCAAAGTCTTCTTTAAAAGAAAATGGAAGTATCACTCCTGTAATCATGATACTTCAGTTCATGCTAGCATTACTGTTGCACTAAGTATTGAGAGACTTGAGGAGGTGCCCTGGATGCTATAAGAATTTGGCATTATTTTTAATTCAGTAGTTAGTCCCTCTGCTTATATTAAAAATATTTTTTACCACATTCATTTTCACGTCTTCATTTCCAAAGSTTGATTAGCCTCTCACCTCTAATCAAATCATCTTACTTAAACAGTTCCACAGAGGATACCTAGAGCCAATGTATAAAAGATTCCTAGGCAAACTAAGAGGGTCCTAAAGTAGGATCTATAGCACTCCCCATATTGTACCCCTACAGAAATAGCCATGATTGAGGATAGATTTTTAACTTAGAATAACAGACAAGAAATAATAGAAACAAACACATAGAAACAGACAAAACATTTTCAGTAAAATTTATTTTGTGATAAAGCTAATAATGCAGTCAAGGTCAAAATCCAAGGGGCCTATCTGCTCTTTATGAAACAGGTGAATACTTTAGATTTGGAGAGTTCTAACTTGCACCAGTAAAACATCCTTCAGCACAGGGAATGTCTTGCACTTGGTAAATGCTGTTTTCATGTAAATTTCCACAAAGAAGTTTCATGACATGATTTTCCTCTTTACTACGGCTAACGCCAAACCATGTCAAGACAAGATAACAAGTTAAAACTTGCAAAAAAAAAAACCCTGTACTTGATACACTGAAATCAATGTTCGATGAAGTGCTTTACAGTCAGAGAAAGACAAGCTGTTTTGAGAATTTGAATTTTTTTTAATAAAGAGCAGTTAGAAAAAGTTAGGTTTAATCTTGACTTTTGTTCTGCATTTCAGCAATACAGAAACTTGTAAGATCTCATAAAAATATGATGTAGCCAACTTCTAATGTAACAATGGCTTAAATGGTTACCACATCATATGCAAAACTAAATCCATACCCCATACATACTTTTGTGTACTAAAATATATTGCTTTTTGGTCACATTTTTCTTTGTCAGGGTTCTGAAATATCATTTTAAATAAATAAATAAACACTACAAATCCATCCTAATGAGGCAAAAGAAAATAAATTTAACTCATATCCATAAGCAATGGAAGCAGATACAGAAAAAGAATTGTCTATGAATTCATTTATTGTTTCTAAGATTTCTTTCAGTGCAAAAATGGTAATTTTGTCAAATTAAGACAGCCCAAAAGGAATAAAATTTTATTTAAGAGAGATAGACACTACTAGCTTTAAGTTATGGACCAGCAGCTTAGTGTTGTTAGTGGCCAACATGATACTGAGCTGTATAGAACCTTTCAATAAATCAGGAAAATTGTTTTCTTATAATAGAAAAAAAAAATTGTTTCACCTTTTTCAGTAGACAGAGGTGGTCTACTGAAACAATTTAAATATTTATCCTTACTAAAAATAGGTTTGGAAAGGATGATCAGTTGAGGTTATAGCTGCCTAAATGTTCTCAATCATAAGTAAAGTTGAAGGAGCAAGGGATTGGAAGAGTGACAGTGCTGTTTTATTAGACAAAACAACTGTAATTCTACTGTTTATGCACTCTCATCATGCAGGAAGGAGTGACTAATATTTGTGAAGGTATGTAATGTCTAGTGAGGAAAAAACAGTGCATCTAGCATCTTTAGACTTCACGTACAGATGATAAAGCCTATAAGCTGGTACTGGTAGGCCATATAGCATCATTCTCAGCCTGTCAATAGCTGCTGTTTCTGAGCTCGTGAGTGTTGTTCTTCCACCATTATCCCACAGGAGCACAATATCCCAAATGTCTTGAGTTGACCAGCATTTAAGGGCAAGCAGTGTTATTCCTTAAGATCGCCAAAAGGAAAACAATAGTAATAAGGCTGTAAATCATCAATGTATTTGAAATCTGTAATACTGCTATCTCCAAAGGAAAAAAAAAAAGTTCAGAATCTGCCAGTCAGACAACCAATATGTTCAGCAAATGGTCAGTATAAATTAAACTGAGAGAAACATAATAAACAGACACACTTTGTTACTAGTCCAATCACATTTTTGTGTTCTCCAATCTAACTAGCTAGGGGCTCTTCTACAGTGCATTTCAGTCTTAAATTAAATGAGACTGCTATGTGAAATGATTTAAGAGGTGCTATGAAAACTAAATAGATATTAAAGGATGCTGTCATAAAAGGATTAGTTTTATTTTCCAGTCACAGAATGAGAACACCTCTCCCTCTGCCCCAAACAAATAAAGTAGATTTCATTCTGAATTTAAAATGGGAGATTAGCACTGCAGGTAGAAGAAGATTTTGCTGAAGAAGCCATTAGCATCACACATTGGATTTCAATTGCCTGTGAGAGTGCAGTCAAAATGAGAAATACATATGGATAATCTGATGTTTTGATAGCTTTATGTTATACAGGAAACAGGTGGGTAAAAACATGCTAATTCAAGCACTTAAAGATGTAAATTCTCTCTCTCTCTCTCTCTCTCCTTTTTTCCCTGTTTTTGTGGTAGCTGTTAGTAGCCTACCTAAGGAATATGGATGTTACAGTCTGTCTTAAAACTTCTTGGTAATACGTAACAAAGGTATAAAAGGAAAAAATCACTCTCATTTGAAAAGTCATAATCATGAATTCCTCATATATACAGGATAAAACAAACAAAGGAAGAAATATAAAACAGAAACAAAGAGAAGGAGTTCAACTCTCCTAGTGTTGACCTTTCCCCATTTCCTTATATAATTTAATTGGATCTATATCACCAGTCTAAATACAAGGAATAAACCAGTTCATCACTTCAGTCAAGTCAAAATGAAGATGGTATTCCATGAGCAGAAATTATCATGGTCAAAATTGCATATACAATAATATGTAGAGTGGCACACAGGTCTTTCTTAACTCCGTCAATACTGATATGTCTAAGAACTGTGAAGATCCACAGTGCTAGAAAAAAAAAAATTAGAATCTAGATGCAGTATGTCTCCAAATTGATCCCTGTATTTGTAGTCTTACAGCCTTACAGTATATGTTCAATCTATTATCTGCAGTGTAATGCAGCATGTCTATAATGGTAGAATTTTGGTCTGTTGTCTAGAATGTGATGTCTTTGCCACTTTCTTTTGATGAATGGTAGAAAAAGATAAGACCAGGACTTCGATATTTTTACAGCACTCATAATTTTATTAGGGACTTTTTTCTTTTTATTATTATACCTCCATTATTCAGCTCTAACAGGCAGATATTTTCTTATTGCATGACACAGGAAAAAAAGGAAAAAAGATTATGCTATGTCCTAAACTATATGACTGCTTTCATACAAACTCTGATTCAGCTCAAATCTTCACATAGAAGTGAGCTGTGGGAAAGGCAGAGGTGGCATAGATCTGAGGGGAACCTTTGAAAATGAGATCTACCTTTCCTGCTGCCACCAGAAAATCTGGAAGATTGGCTGATAAATGAAGGAGCTGAGAATGGTTATTCACTGAACAGTACCTGAGTCCCTCTTTATTAGCAGTTCTCATTAGTAAGCTTTCAAGGGCTCATGTTGTAAGCAAAATCTGCAAGAAGATCAGATCTGTTTTGCTTCCCCATCAATCTCTTCACCTAGACAACAGAAGAACTGACAATTTATTTCATGACATCTTTGAGTGATCTAACTTCATATTCAAAGTTCTTACCTGGATTCTTCTACCCTTAGCTTCCATCTTCATCACTGTGGGTGTTTCTGTCTTCTCAAGGAACACTGGCAATACAAGCATGAGGAGCAGTTCAGGCAGATGCTTTAGAAATGACCTAAAATCTGTGAGAGGCCACAGGCTCATGCAAATAAGATTTTCTCCTGCACCAACAATTTAAAGCATGACATGTTTTGTTCAAGTATTTTTCTTTCATGCATTTGTTCTGCAAATATAGTAGAAATTAGTAAAGGTAAACTGCCTATAGCTGTGGATAGGGAGAGACAGGGAATCCTGACCCAAATTACTGTAGTCTGCATGCTCAGCTTTCCCCTGAGGGGCGCCCAGGCTTAGGAAGGAGGAATCACTGATTCCTAAGGTAGGAAAATCATAATAGTATGCAAGTCAGTAGATAACAAGTTCACTTTAAATATCTACCTCTCCTTTTGGAGCATTTGTGAATGCTGTTCCCTCACTTGTGCACTCTGTTCGAAAATAATCATTTCTGTCTTCCCACTGAACATAACTAGTCTTTCTGTTCTGTGCTAGGGGGAATGCTTCTRCAATAACCAGTGTATATTTTTGATGAGATGTTACAATCTGAAAAATTTTCAACCTGTGCTATTGTGTGATGTTTCTAACATCTTTTAATATGACCTCTCTATTTATTCTCTTTTCCAAGTGGCAGTGTGACCTTTCAGATTAGGTGTCAGTCTTCCCACATACTCATTTCTCCGACCTTTGTGGGAGCATTGATAGAATGAATGACTTAGAGGAATAATCAACATCAATCTTATCTTCTCAAATATATAACAAAATAACATTAGGGGTAACTTAAGTGTATTTGCAGCAATAAAACAAGTAGAATAATAAGTAAAACTAAAACTCATTTCTGAGGGGAAAATGTGAACAGGTTAAAATAAAAAAAAATCAAAAATAGACTTGAATAAGAATATATACAATGAAGCTGCAAATGATATATGYAACCATTTGTTTTATGAATGCAGGGTTCAAGCATATTATTCTTTCTGTAGCTGGCACCAAGGCTATGTGAACTTTCCCCATGACTATTAATCATGCAATCTCTCATCTTCCTCACCTACTAGAGATTTGACAAGGACTTCCTTTCACCTTGAAGCACACTAGTGCAAATTCAATTTGAGCCTTGCTTTTCTAATAGACTATACTGAGAAACACTAAAAATCTCTTTTCTTTTTCTTCAGAGACAAGTTTAACAAGAGAAAAGGATTTCTCCATTTTCCCTCTAATAGTGTGAACACTTTAATTTATTTATTTTTACAGGTCAACTTTTACCTAAAAATAATAATTTAAAGTAGAACTATGTCAATAATTCTTTTTAATATAAAATAAACCTCAAAAAATAAAGAACCAGGAAATCAAGAGCAAAGAGAAAATTATTTAGAGAACATGTGCTTTTTTAATATTATGCTTTGAAACCAAAGGAGAACTGAAAAGGATAATGGAGAAAGCTAAGAAAGTGTTAGTGTTAGCCATTAGCTTACTGTTAGTCATTGGGGCAAAACTTCATGCTCAAACGCAAGTTTACTCTTTGTTTAATCAAAAATTATGTTAGCAGCTGTTCTGGATGGGTTCAGGGCTCGGCAATTGAAAGCACACGCACTGAGAGCAAAATCCACCCCTTAGTTTATTTAGGACAATTCACACTAACATCACACTAAAGCAAGATGACTACTTAGCAACTACCTGCGGAACGAGGCGCCTACGTAGCAATTACTTACGAGAGGATACTTGCCAGCAGGACAGCGAGACCGATCATTCCCCCGCCGTGGACCAGAGGTGGCTGACAGGCTCCAAGCTTGCGGGCGTCCCCGCGGAGACAACGTAGGTCTCGGTTGGAAGTCTCCCCCCTCCTCTGATCCACGATTATTTTTTATATCTGGCGCATCCCGCCACGTAGGGCCACCACGTGTCAGGAGGCRTACCAGAGGGCGGGCAAAGCTCCACCTTTTTCGTTATCCAATTTTGCCTGGTGTGCGCATGCGCGCCCACCAGTGGGGGTCTCTGGTCTCGTTATGAGGGTCCCGCCTTCATCATCTTCCTCTCCCTCGCCTCAGGTTTGACCTCCAAACTGGCTTAGAGGTCAGTTGTGTTTTGGTTGGCCCCATGCCTTCTGGCACGGCCGCCTCCAAATTCCTCAGTTGCTCCTCACCACCAGATAAGGCCCCTGTTTTCGCAGCTGCAGAGCTGCCTTCAAACTCCCTACAACCAGATAACGGGTTAGTTCTCAGGTTCACAGTAGTCTCAAGGCCTTTACAGATCATAAACAGGCTGTGAATCTTTCCTCCTCTTATACAGCAGCTAACCAAAACTATAGAAACACAATGACTAGGGTTGTTTTGACTTAATATAAATGCAACTTAAAAGTTCTACTTTAAAAACATTTCAGCAAAAGCCTACAGTTTTATTCCTCATTTTCATTGGATGAAATAATAATCTGAATGATGGATAAATGAAATGTTCAACATAAATTCAAATGGAAGGAATAAATGGATTGACTGAAGTGACTGAAGTTGATTGAAGTCCAGAGGGACCTGGACAGGCTGGAGAGTTCCTTTCATGAGATTCAATAAGGACAAGTGCGGGGTCCTGCACCTGGGGAGGAATAACCCCAGGCATCAGTAGAGATTAGGGGTCAACCTGCTGGAAAGCACCTCCATGGAGAGGGACCTGGGAGTCCTGGTTGACACTAAGTTAACCATGAGTCAGCAGTGTGYCCTTGTGGCCAAGAAGGCCAATGGGATCCTGGCCTGCATCAGGAGGAGTGTTGCCAGCAGGTCAAGGGAGGTGATTCTGCCCCTCTGCTCGGCTCTGGTGAGGCCTCGCCTAGAGTACTSTGTGCAGTTCTGGGCTCCCCAGTATAAGAGGGACATGGAGCTTCTAGAGAGGGTCCAGCAGAGAGCGACTAAGATGATTAAGGGAATGGAACATCTCTCGTACGAGGAGAGGCTGAGTGAGCTGGGCCTGTTTAGCCTGGGGAAGATAAGGCTGAGAGGGGATATGATTAATATGTATAAGTTCATGAAGGGAGAATCCAGGGAGGAAGGGGACAAGCTGTTTTCATTGGTGGCCAGGGATAGGACGAGGGGTAATGGCCATAARGTGGAGCACAGGAAGTTCCGTCTCCAGGTGTAGAGGAACTTCTTTCCTGTTAGGTTGACAGAGCAGTGGAACAGGCTGCCCAGGGAGGTTGTGGATTCTCCTTCTCTGGAGGTCTTCAAAACCCGTCTGGATGCCGCCCTGTACCACCTGCTCTAGGTGTGCCTGCTTGAGCAGGAAGGTTAGACTAGATGATCGCTAGAGGTCCCTTCCAACCTTGAATATTCTGTGATTCTGTGATTCTGTGAAGTGGGAAAACTCTTAAACAAGGCAATATACAAGGACATTAGTGAATTGAAAAATAAAGAGGCATATGAAGCAAACAAACACAAGAACAAATTTAAACAGTTTTTGCTACTAGGAGGGATTTTCAAAAGCCGGTTGTATGCAGGTTTTATTTTGCTTTCACTGAAGCCAACAATAAGACTCAAGCTAAATTAACAGGGAGTAGTCCTGAACACTTTCAAGATCCTACCTCTAATCACTTTATGCCATTAAAACATGAAATGGCCTTGAAAGCTCTCCCATTCCTTCAGCCAGCACTTAGCAATCTTACTACATTATTCTCTGAGAATCCAGTAAGATCATAGGTTACTTTAAGCATATTTAGTACCTAAGCTATATTCAGTATGTTCAATAACAGATTTGTTCTATATTGTTAAAAATGACTCTCAGGGTAATTGGGAGATCACATTTGAGACTGAATGAAGTCAAGCATTATGGCTAAAATGAACCAGTGTTTGTGGCAATATAAAGCAGCAAGACTTTTGTCATACTTAATCATGATAGGATACTGTGATGATCATGAGTTCCATAAGAGTAGGATTATAGCTTTTCTGCTATTTCACTAATTCACTATTAGAAATGAATACAGCTGTCTAGAGCACAGTACAACTTTATAGAAACAGTTTTAATTGTGAATGTTATTTCCAGGAAAAGAGAGGCCCGATGTCCTAAAAACAGTCAAGATGATCATGTTGGTTTTAGGATCATGAAGATGATCATCAGTGGTTAGGGAGCAAGAATCTGACAAATTACAAATCAATATCTTAACAATATGGACACAATTCTGTCTTTTTCGACCTGCTTCGTGGAACTGTTATGATTTGTATAAATCATTGATTAATAATGAAACAAGAAAGTGTTTGTTTGTTTGTTTGTTTGTTTGTTAATAACTAATAGGCAGAATTTCTTCCACAAAACACAATATACTATATTAGAAGATATAACAATATAACAAAACACTATATTAGAAGATACAACAATAATATGTAAAATTTTAGAGAAGACATTCTCTATTAGTTGGTTAAATTGGACAGATCTGTGAAAGTATTGGTCAACATGCCTCAGCAAGCAAGAAATAAAAGCTTTATTAGAAGAACCTTTACAGAATGGAGAAATGAACTAGCATGACTATCATGGAGTTCAATAAATGAAAGTGGAAATTCTTATGACTGCTGTCATGAAGGAGTAAGGAGTGACGCACATCACTCTCAAGAGAGAAGATTTCTCGAGGTCAGAAATTGAGGTCAGATATTGAACTCAACAAAATTCAGTACTAAATATACTTAATGAAGTTTAATGGCAAAGTTCATTCAGTGAACTTACCGGATGGAGGTCAAGGTCAGGGAGACTCTCCTACTGAGTCATCAATTTTGGAATGGACTTCTTTCCAAGTTCCTTCTGACAGGAGGAACTGTCAGCTGGATCCAGTTCTAGTCTCTGACTTGGTCAATGGTTCATGTCTAAAGGATTTTCAAAGCGTTCAAAGAAGACTCTCTTACTAAATCACAAGTTTCAGATGTATTCCCTTGCTTTCTGAGCCCCTCTGAGATGAATGTGTTTGCATCTGGATCCAGTCCAAGTCCCAGAACTGGTCAAGAGTTCATGTCTAAAAATTTATCTGTAAAATCAATCAGAGATAAAACTTAACAAAGCTTCTCAAAGGTCTTCTAAGCCTGGCACACTTTTAATCACTTACTGAGGATCTGTCATGTGTAAGGAATCTTTCAGCCTCAAGAATAAGCTTGGGAGTTATCCTTGCTCAAGGGGAGATTTTGCAGGGCTCTCCACTGGTTAGGTCACATCTGTGGTACTGTCTCCTGTTCTGGTCTCCACAGTACAAAAGGTATGTGGAACAATTGGATTGAGTTTGGCTGCTTAGATTATTAAGGGAGTGGAATATTTCTAAAATAAGGAAATGCTGAAAACCAAGGAACTGTTTAACCGGAAGAAGTGTAAGAGGGGATCCTGTCATCCTCCCTGATAGGAGAGTATAAAGAAGACAAAGCTAGATTCTTCTCAGTGGTGCCCAGTGACAAAAGAAGATGAAATGGATACAAAGCCCTTTTAAAAATAACAAGTTTCTTCACTGTGAGTATGGTCAAACACTGGAACATCTTGCCAAGAGAGGTTGTGGAGTCTCCAGAGATATTCAAAACACAAATTGACAGAGTCCTGGGCAACTTACTCTAGATGGCCCTGCCTAGACATTTCACTAGATAATCTCAAGAGTGCCTCTTCTGTAATTCTGTGGTATTAGAATATGTATGGAAGTGAGATGCAGCAATTCTGATTTTCAGATCACAGTATATATATGARGTTCATTATTATGTTAAAATGATTTTCCTTCTCTTAAAAAGCGGTAGAATATCAACATTTTCATGGGTATTATTTCCTATTGCAGTATTTGTATTAGGTCCTGAAGGATTAAGCACATAAGAGAGCTTCAACAGAGGGAGATATTGTAAATAATAGAACATTAAAAGATAAGATTAATAGCAAGTACTAAAATATATATCTGCAAATAAGGAATACTTTACAGAAAGTAAATTAAAAGTTAGAGATATTCTTATAATAAAAGGATAGGTCAACCACTTAAATTATGAAACAGTTTTGAACCTGGAGTGCTAACTTACAGAATATGTAATTAACATATGTAGCTTATTGCTGTGAAATATTATCTGATCCAGTGATTAATAGGATTAATAAAAATTAAAAACATTAATATGTGCAAATATAATAATAAGATAAATTCTAATGGTAATAAACGTCCCTTGTGTTAAGAGTCAAAACTAAGAAAGAAAATTAAGACAGATTCCAGGAAAAAACATGCTGAAATTAGTCTGCTCTTATGCTATATGTGTCAAGTATTTATAATAATTATTTTTTACATTTTTGAAACAAATAATCTTCTCAGTAAATTTGTGTCAGGGAGAATAATCATAATGGCTCAAAAAGGAAGTACAGGACAATATCTGAACGTAGCAGGGAATAAAAGTTTGAGGTTATTTCTAATACTAAAAGTGTGAGATTATTTGAAATACTAGATTTCACGCCTGGCTTTTCAGAGAGGGTTTTTCAATGTAAAAAAGCAGGGTTTTTTTTTTGTTTGTTTGTTTTGTTTTAATATTCTTTTTTGAATTCACCAAACACCTTTGGAATCTGGCTTAGAATCAAATCATAAATTATAATCACTGATCATGATCTACCTCTGGATAAAAGAACTGTCAAGTTAAGGACATGATATTTTTTGTAGACCCCAACAAGCAATGAAGTGATTTAGCTCTCATCTCCAGTTACTTCTCCAGTGGGAACAGGTAGGTGTGATTTCCATGCTAGACTTTCAAGCCAAGGAATTGTGATCAAATATGCTTGAGATAATATCAAAGCCAATCACAAGTGTTTTTATTCAGCTACAGATTGCAGATTGAAAGGCAAAACAGTTTTACCAGACACCTTGTTGAGGAGTTGTGATGGGTGTGCTCCTTCCCCAACCTGACCTGACCTCCCACACAGAGTCCTGTTGAAGTGTTAACCACCGGTGGTATTAACTGATCATGGTTAACCTCCTTAACGTATTCTCATTGAACATTAACTATACAGTTGCTTTCTGTGGGTAAGTGAACATAGCATGCTAAAACTTTTTAACACTTAGTAAGTTGTACTAAATTGTATCCAGGATTGACCGTGCACATCATCCCTTAGACATAAACTGTTGACCAACCCTGTGACTAAGAATGGATTCAGCTGCACACAGGTTCCTCTGAGAAGGAGTTTGGAAAGCAAGAGGATCCAATCTAAACCCTGCAACTCAATGTGAATGTCTTCCTAGTAATCTTGTATAGATTTTTCCTCTATGTACTACAGGGACCTTGCCAGAGAATTTTGTGACTATAGAATGTTTATATCAGTAAAACATACAACCATATCTCTACTATGTGTCAAACACCTCACTTCTCTCACTACACCACCATCTCCTCCTTGTTCCATGGCAAAACTGTCTCTCTGTAGCAAGTATAAATTACGACCTTTTCCTTCCACAAACAGTAAAAGCAGCAAACCAAAGGCAAATTAGATGAAAAGAAGAGCAAGTGGGTTATATCTCCCAAGAGTCTGTTAGTGGCTGTGCTTAAAAAAAAAATACAATGAAAAGAAAACTAAAGAAACCAAAAAAGCAAAAGCCTTCCACAATCTGGGAGGAGTAAAAGCACTGAAATACAAACAAACAAAACAAAACAAACAACGCAAACAAACAAACAAAAATAGGCCTTTATCTTCCCCGCTGCCAAAAAATAATAATAAAAAAAACTACAATAAGCAACCACCCCCACATCTTTTATACTCTCTATCCCCTCCTTAGACAATATGCTGTGAACTAAGGAAATCATTTTTCTCAAAATGCTTTTCACTTCATCTAATGAGTGAAATACAGTGCAAGTGCAGTGCAAGTGCGAGTGCAGACTACTTTAATATTATCTACTGGAGTTCTAAGGAAAGTGCTGGGTGCAGATAGATAAGTGTAAGTATTCTCAAAATGCAGCTTTGAGGTAGTTCATTAGGCACTCAAGTCCTTGTCACATGGAAAACCTCAGCTCATACAACCAGGTCAAGATTAAAGGAGTTTTCATAGAATCATAGAATGCCCAAGGTTGGAAGGGACCTCAGAGGTCATCTAGTCCAACCCCCCTGCTCACGCAGAGTCACCTAGAGCACGTGGCACAGGGCTGCATCCAAGCGGGTTTTGAAGATCTCCAAAGAGGGAGACTCCACAACCTCTCTGGGCAGCCTGTTCCAGTGCTTTGTCACCCTCACAGAGAAGAAATGCTTCCTTAAGTTCCTRTGGAACTTCCGATGCTTCAGTTTGAAGCCATTTCCTCTTGTTCTGTCAGTGGCCACCACTGAAAAGAGGCCRCCCCCCTCCTCCTCACTGCCTCCCTTGAGGTATTTATACACGCYRATCAGGTCCCCCCTCAGCCTCCTCTACTCCAGGCTGAACAGGCCCAGCTCTCTCAGCCTTTGCTCATAKGGCAGATGTTCCAGGCCCCTGATCATCCTGGTAGCCTTGCGCTTTTCTTACTTATGAACAAGATGTAATTAACTGAGAATCAGTTAATTGGTGCAACTTGAAGACATTTCCTCTTTTCTTATCGGTAGTTATTCTGGAGAAGAGATTGACTCCTGCATCACTACAACATCCTTTCAGATAGTTGTAGAGAGCAGTAAGGTTTCCCTTGAACSTCCTCTTCTCCAGACTAAAGAATCCCAGCTCCCTCAGCTACTCTTCTTAAGGGAAATGAGCCCAGCTTTCACAATTCATATAAAAATAGAGAAAAAGTTTTTCATGGTAAAATTTACATCCTGTGTAAGATTATGTGTCCTTTTTAATTTTAAAGACCTCAAGGTGTTTTGAACAACAGAAAGTCTTTCTTTCACAATTACTATTTTGACACTAATTTYATTTTATCTGCATTATGATAAATTGGGAAAAAAACTTTACTAGCTGAAAAACAGCTAGTTAGGAATGTGTGCTTTACCTAAAAAATCACAAAATGTAAGAAAGTAACTGTTTTTCCAATTAATTTTCTTCCTCTGTTGTTCACACAGAGCCACTGAAACACACCATGGAATCCAAAAGTGACAAGGAAATGTAGATATTATGTGTCTATAATTTGTATGCTACTGTTTACACAAATAAAATCAATGTGTGCAGCTACAGAAAAAAAGTAGTAAATCTTGCTAACAAAATGTAATATGTTTTTTGTTGGTATTGTTGTTATTTTGGTAGTTTTTGTTTGTTTGTTTGCTTGTTTTTAAGGACGTGAGAGGACTCTTTTTTAATCCAGCTGTGGACTGGGATCCTTGATCAACAAGTCTCAGTAGTTGTGGCTTTTCATTCTGATAGGGAATAGCCAGATTCAAGATTTTTAACTGGATATTTTCCTGTCATTTTATAAATATTTTAATTGTTCTGAGGGAGAACTGAAATAATAATTCCTTTAACAGAAAACAATTTGACTGCACTAGTTCAGAAAATATTCACACACTTAAATCGTATAGCTAAATAAAAGACATAATTCAAGTTTCAGAATTTTGAGGTTGCAGAAGAAATAGAGTATTTATGATGGCACTACAGGGAAGTGAAAAGTATAGGAAGGTCATCTATTATCAAAGAAAGATTGACAGTTCCTTCTATTTGTACATGCTCTGCCGGAGAATGACTGAACACAGCAAATGCTGTATGCTTTGCTAACAATGCTATATATCTGTTATCTTTATGCRAAGTCCTAAAATAACCTAAATTAAAGGCAGCTTGATGCACTTGATCACCTGCAAAAGGAGAGAAAAGCACATTAAAAACAARTTATTATTTTACAGAGTGATTTGTTTTTAATGACAAACAGGATTTTTTGCTTCACTGGTTAAAATGTCTAAGTTCTTGCCCTCCTAGCACAGAAACCATTTGACTCTGAAAGTAATAATGGAAGAATGTGACAGCATAAAGCAAACCTAATAACACTGGTGATTCACTTCTTGCTTGATAAACTGGGTAATCAGAATTACCCATGAACACAACAGAAGAATATACCTGTAGCTTTTTGTATATGCAGGGTTAATTAAAAGTAGCCATATAAATTTAAATTGTAGTTGCATGAGCACGGTAAGTGAGCAATCTAATAAATCTTACAATGCAAAGCATCAAATGAATAAATAGTTACTGCTGGATAATTCTGTACCCACACCATTTCATAGCTTGGAACTTCGTGTTGTATACTCTTCCCTATCACTGTAGTAATTTTAGTGCTGGTAATCTTTTCTCTGATTTCTTTACCTTTACCTGTATTAATATATATTCCACTAGTTGGGAACAACTTATATTTGATGACATATTATCCTCTAAAACTTTAAAAGAATATTTGAATTTTAGATGAAGTCCCTAGACTCTGGACATTCATTTATATTTACAAATGCATTTCCACCCTATGCAAGCCTGTTCCACCCTATGCAAGCCTCTGTTGGCTTTCCACCTGTATCTGAAGTTCTGTCCAGTGTTTTGCCTCACAAAACTCAAAACTGTAGCCTACTCAAACCATTCCTCTTTCCGGTCACTGCAGTACTGTAGCTGTGGAAATCATCTGGAGGGAGACTAAAATCCTACAGCTTAGGTTAAATAAACACTAAGTAAATTTTTAAGCGTGAATCATTTCCAGAAGATAATATGCACAACAGTTACAGATTAATATGGTGCTTTTACTGGTCTTTTTAACAAACATGCAGAGATGGATAGAAAGAAATTACAAAGCAGATACTTTAACATCAACTCAGGGAGTTTTAAAAACTCTGAGATCAAAGTGAAAGAAATGCATGAGAAAAATGGTTTGATTAAGGGTTGTCAAAATTGTTCAGAAAAGGATCAAGACCACGCCTGAATAGTTTGTTGAAATGCTTTGAAATGATTACCTTCAAGGTAGACAAAGTGACACAGTGGGAGCTCTCACTCTTAGCTTTTGAGTCAAAGTTCTGCAGTCACTTCAGTGGAATCCTATTAAACAATGTATTTATTTTAGAATTGAAGCCCAGACATATAAACAAGACCAGCAGAGAAGTTGAACGTCGGGAAAAAACTACAAGAAGCATTTGTGARTACTGTGTGGGTAGCTTACACTCTATTTAATCCTGAGATTTGATGGACATCTTTCACCTGCACTAAGTCCATAGTTTGGAATTGATGATTCCAAACTATAGTTTCAATTGATGAAAAGGAAGATGAGTAGCCTTACAACAAATGTTAGATGATAGATTCAAAAGTTGTCAGGGAACTAAATATTTCCTTCATTTTTACTCCATACAGGATGAGTTACTGCAGATTCACTGATGGAAAATGACACCGAGTTATTTTCAAAAGAATATGTCTCACACCTCATCTTACACATCCAGACTGCTTCTGTAAGAGTAGGTACCTGCAGAGAAAGCTTCATCCTATTCAAGATCAAGTTCATGAATTAAAGGTATTTGTATTTTAAGAAGGTTCAGATCTATAGCTCTTTCCTTCCCAAGGCTGTGCTCTAGATGGCTTGAAATAGAGTTTCTGGAAAAGCAGAAGCTCCAAAGTCTGCTGCCCAATAATGATAACAGTCCTCTTGTTGCAGGGACACCAAGTCCTCAAAGTTTTATGTAATCACAGAATCACACAGAATCACAGAGTGATTGGGGTTGTAAAGGAATTCTAGAGATCATCTAGAGATCAACTCCCCTCCTCAAGCAGAGACACCTAGAGAACGTGGCACAGGTGGATTTTGAATATCTCCAAAGATGGAGACTTCACAACCTCTCTGGCTTGTGTTATTATAAAGTTAATAAACCAAGCATGAAATATGTCCCAGATTGTGGCAGTTTTGCTAATGTAGAGAAACAGACCTAGAAATGCACGGCAAGATTAAGTATGTCGGTAAAATTTATTCACACATAGAGTATGTGTCCTTGTTTATAGAAACTGGAGGGAGGAGAATGGAGTCAGCTTGTAAAATAAAATACTTAAATTCTGTCTTTACATGTTCGTACCGTCTTGTGAACTATGTATCTAAACTCTCGTTGTACTTGATATAGTTAATCGTTCTAAAGAGACAGCAAATCTACTACAAATTGAAATGCATAGTTGTCTATACTCCTTTTACTATATTTATCAGATATACATTGTTTATGAGAAAAGATTAGACACTTGGAAAATGATTTAGCTGCCCAAACATAGGCATTACCTGCCATTTGATTTATTATGAGGCACCAACTTCCCATGTAGTTCATAGACATGACTCCTAAGAGCCCCTGGCCCATGCCCATGMTCTCTAGGAGCCGTCAATTCACACCATCAGGAAGAGTAGGCTATCCTATACCCTCAGATGAAAGTTTTCAATCAATAGTGAGAAACCAAAATATATGACATTAGGCAAAGGCTGAAAATGTTTATACTGCTTTTTGAGGAAGGCTTATGAGGAAGGTGACACAATGATGAATATTCCCTCAATATATGAAAATCCATTGTGCTGCATGTATAGTTTCCATGATATCAGCGAGATAAATATGCAGGAAAAGCTATTTATTCTTGTGAAATGATGCACTGTTACTATAGATTCCAACCTGAGAGCATCTGAAAAGCAGACCCGGGGGAGAGATGCAAGCAGCTAGCTAATGCAAGAGTGTCAAAACTCAAGGACTTTCAGGATATATTAAATGAAAAATAGAGTGAAATTTGCAAATTTACTTCTTTGAAGCAATTCTGTTTCATCTGTGGTGATTGCTAGGGTGTTATGCTTTGCCTGGAAATTCTCTGAATCTAAAATAACACAGACTAAATTCTATCCTGTTTAAACTTGAGGTGCTTAGGTATTCCTACGTAATTAGATTTTTTTTTGAGGATGTGTGTGTTTATATATATATTATATATATATATAATTTGTTTTAAAGACTTAAATATTTAAAATTATAGCTTSCTTTTCCAATGGTGTTTTATAAGCAAAGACTGAAAGAAAACTTATTATTATTGGAATATTTTCATCTGTGGTTTTGACTCACAATAAATAGGTCTTTTAAAATAGCTTAGATTACTCACTGTGTATCAAGAAAAACAAAATTCATAGCACAGGGAGAATCTGGGTCATCTTAAGCTATGCTTTGCATATGTCACAAAGTCAAAACCATACTTGCAGATGGAATATGAGAAAAGACAAAACTAAGTCAGTTGTATTCCTGAGACTGTTCTTCATTGCTTAGTCATTAACAAAAACTATATGGCAAGATTAATTCTCATTGGTAAAATTTCAACACATCAGTTACATTACCAGGCTCTTTGTAGTAGGGAGTAAGTTTGTAGTAAGGAGAGGATGCAATGACAAGATATCAGTTATTCAGTTATTCACTTCTAGAAATATCATGGAAGGCCTCTTCCAGACCATTTCTGTCCTTAGTATATATATACATATTCTTTTCAGAGGGACTATGAGATTTCCTGCTAACCCTCTCCAACTCCCTTCTTGTTCAATTCTTTCTTTGTCTCAGTTTCCTTGTCTCCTGTCAAAACATGAGTACTCTCCTGAGGTTCTAGCTAATTCTTTTCTCTTATCTAATAATATGACATTCTCATGTAACTCTTCAGAAGTGTCCTTAGCAAAGGAGTAACAGAACRATTTCCTACTTTTGTAATGTTGCAGCTATCCTTTTCTGCTTGCTGATAGGTTAGTGGCAACAAGCCAGAAGACCAGAGGTCCTCTTAGACAAAATTCCTTCTTGTGGTCATTTTTTTTTTTTTTT
>NW_020455866.1:2368229-2377569 GCF_003342845.1 Nothoprocta perdicaria | reverse complement strand
TCTCATATTAATCCATTTTTACCACTTTTAAGCATCTGCTCCTAGACATAAAATATCGAATATTCTGACAAGTCAGTACATGTTGTATAGAAGACAGTAAGCTTAACAACTTTTCTCAGATTTTAAGAAACGGTCTTTTTGTGTATTCACAAATATACAGGGTATATATACAAATAACTGAGTTTCAATTTCTGCATGCATAATTCATAGCAGGTGCAAATATCCTTTGGGAAATTAGATAACTGCTAATATTTGTGCTCACATTTACTTTAGGACCCTGAATTCAGGTCAGTGGTTTGTGAGAATAACATTGCTTAAAGCTGTGAAAATGGCAGACACATGTAAAAACTTGATTTTGCTGATTAAAAGAGGATATATTTGTTTCTGCAAGATGCTGAAAACTTTTCAGAAATATTGAGCATCTTGCATCTTGCATCTTGCTCTTGCAGTGGTAAGGACTATGGAGTGCTCAGCGCCTTGCAGGATAAGATGTCCCAAAAGCTATCTTTGTGAACAAACTCACTTTCAGCTGCCAATTCAGAAAGCACATGTTTAATTTTAAAGGGCAAGAAAAGTGTCATTGGAATGAATGGATTTACAATGTGCTTTAAATTAACCACATTTTTAAGTACCTTAGTAAATCATGACAGTTTATTAAGAAGGTTGTAACAGGGAGGCAAGCCCATTAACATCAAAAAGGCACAGATTGTCTGGGAGAATTTAAAATAAATTAACCATTTCACACTAGCTACAGAATATTACAGCTTGCATATGCATTCTGATTCAGACGTAGTGTGGTCCTGGTTCATTTTATCTTAAGCTGCCTTGACTTGCAAGGAGAAAGGTCACTCTATTTCTCAATGAGGAAGTCACCAAGAGTTTTGTTTTTAAATTGCTTTATCTTTCCTAAGTATAAGTAGTAGCATATATATTTGGATAAAATAGATATCTATTAAAAAAAAAAATCTGATTCATTGACTCCAAAATACTTCTCATGAATCTTCTCAGACTCTGACAGAGCCCTGTGAGATTTCTTGAAGTCTCAGATCTAGCGTGGTCTCCTTGTCTCTGAGGACCTTAGGCCTGTGGATCTGCAACAGTGTCCCTCCAAACTTTCCCATAGCATGTACTGAGTAGACACCTCAACAGAGTGTCTAACCCTTAGAAGCTGATTGAAAGTCCTGGGTGCCTCAGTCCTAACTGAAGATCAGTTCCCTTGCTCTGTAGGAAAGAAAGAAGAAAGAGCCAGAAACCCTGGCTAAAGCAAAGTTTCATTAACCCTGCTGCAGAGCCAGAACTGGATTGAACTCCAAGAGCCTTTATTTGGATAGTAACCAAAATAAAGTAAAATAAAAATGAAACACCTCTATCTAACCTGTTTCATTTCCTACTGTTTGCCTTGTTGCAGGCTCATTTTAAGAGATTTTTCAGTAGAGGACCTATTTTCTCAGAAAATCAGAACATGAACACTTGTTTTATTTATTTATTTATTTTTTTTTTGAAGCTGGTAAGAATAAGATATTCTTCAAATTGTTGTTCTAGACTGAGTTCTAAGTATTTCAACTCTATCTATAAAAGTCTACTACAGATATACATATAAATATATAATTATCTATTACACACATATATCAGTTATATCTATAATTAAAATAAAGAGGAAAAGATGACAGAAATTTTAAGTGTGAATTACTTTATGAAGCAGTTCATGAGTTCCTTTAGTTACATATTCACCAACACTCCATAGAAGATGAAATCTCTGCAATGATTAATAACCTTCAATATGCTCAATATACCATAAATGCAAATTGGGATAAAATGTGTGGGTCAGGATCTTAATTAAAAATGTTGTAGCTGGTAATTGTGGAAGGTTGTTGAATTAGGAGAAAGTCATAATGTCCCTCATACTAATGATAGGCTTTCACATGTGAACTCAGTGCTTCATAGAGAATATAAATGAAGGCCCTACAAAGAGAGAGAGAACACCCACTGTCTCACTCTGCAGAAGTGTCAGGGCACTTAGTGTGCTGCAAGTAATCAGAATGCTGACTTTGCTACCTCTTAAGCTTTTATTTCTTGTTAACATACCTAGTGAGAGATCTGTCCCCTTGTGCAGTATAATCGAGCTATATTCACTGTTATGCAGGATTCTTTCTCTTCTTCATGCTTGGTTACAACAAAGCAGTTTGAATTTGTTACTGCTGACTGTTTTACTGCTGATATTCTCAGATATGGTCATAAGAAGGGAACAACTACAAGTATAGATAAATATTCAAAGTAATTTCACTGTATTTCACAGTGTTCCATACCAAACTCCAGTACGGTACAAATCACATGGTCACAGTAAATGTAGAGTAGGAAGGCACCTCTGAAAATCAGCTGGTCCAATTTCTCTGCTCAAAGCAAGGTCAAAGAGCTGGTTGCCCAGCACTATGTCTAGTTGTGTTTCAGATGTGTCTAACGATGAAGACTCTACAGCCTCTTGGGCAAAGTGCTCCTGTGTTCAATCATCCTCACAGTAAGGAAGTGGATTTTTCAGGTCAAGATGGAGTTTTCTATATTTTTAGAAATGTGTTTTTTTCTGTGCACTACTGAGAATAATCTCGCTTTGCCTTCTTTGTGTCCTTCTTTCAGATATTTATAGACATTGATAAGAACCCCTCTGAGCTCCAGGCTAAATAGTCCCCACTCTCAACCTCTCTTCACAGGAGATGCTCCGCTCCCCTAATCATCTTTGGGGGCCTTCACTGGACTCATTACAGTAAATCTATTTCTTTCATAATCTGAGGAGGCCAGAATGGGACCCAGCAATTCAGGTGCTAAGCAGAGAAGAATTAGCTCTTCTGACCTGTTGACAATGCTCGCAGTTCAGGATGCTGTTGATCTTTGCCATGAGAGCATATTAATGGCTCTGATGTGCTCAGTAGCCTATATGAATGAAAGTGAACAAGGCTCCTAGGAGACAGACAAAAAGTGTGTAGATCTGAGCGAAAGAGCATACAACTAGACTGGCACCTATTTCCCACTGACAATCTGGGTCTCTGTCCAGAAAAAAAGGAACTAGGGAGCCTCATTAAAAAACAATGAGGGAAAGCTAAGACCTTCATTATTAATAAAGTCTAGCTAGAAAGAATGTCTAGAAAGTATTGCAATACTGTGTTCAGTGTATTAAAATATTTATTTCTTTTAAATGGAGATCTGTAGAGATCCTACGAATATCTTTACGTCTATGTGTATATCATCCGTTGCTGCAAGCAACCCTTCTACAATATTACCATTTGCTTCTCACAACAGCTGATTATGAAGGGGCTATCAGAGACCTCTGGAAATTGGATATTTGATGCTATCTGATCCCAGGAACACTATGATTTTTATAAACCACATATTAAAAGCCCCACTGACATGYCCTACTGAAACTTATTCTATTTCAGATACTTAATTCAATGACTGTTAGTTCAGACTTTTCATCCTTGGGAACGTATGAACATTAGTTTTTTTTCTCTTTTTTACCATTTTTATCATACCACTCTTACAATAGAAATGATGTGGATTGYGTTAGCAAATTTGAATTATGATTTGTCTCTTATTTATTATATTTACACAGAGAGTCCTAGGGTCAAAAATACTTCAGTCAGGGAGGAACAAAAAAGTGTGTTTTGTGTAAAGATGTACAATGTAAACACCAATAAGTCCTATATAATCATATTGTGTTCATGAGGATGATTAAAACATAATTATCCTTTAAAAGATCTTTTTAAGGCTGCCCTGCACTGTTGGAGTTGGACAAAGCAGATTTAAATTACCTAATTCAGCTGATGAAGAGTTCACTGCAACAGAAAAAGATTCTCAGTTGGTGCAGAGCTGGCATGATCTGCCACATGCAAGTCACATCTGGTCTAGTTGCTTAGAGTAAATTTACAAAGGCAGCTGGAGGTCAAGAGGAAGAAAAATGAAGTGCAACCCTGTGGTAACCCAGGTTTTGGAAATATTTATTGCTTGAAAATAGTAATAAAGGAAGTATTAGCATTTTTATATTGAATTTCTGGAAATAAACAGAGTATGTGGAACAACTCTGATTGATAGGCATAACACCTGTCACCTCTTTGCCTGTGCAATTAAAAAAGGCTTTTTGACAGAGAGTTGAGCGCTTTGATACTGGTGCTATTTACTTCTAAAACAGTATTTTTCACAAAGAACAGAGAAATTTTGTTGTTCTACCCTGTCACTAACAACAACAACAAAATAGCATGTATGGAAGAGTAGAATTCTTTCAGAAAAATATTCCTAAAAAATGTGCATTTTTATTTGTTATGCACCTAAATATTGCACTTTTCCTTGTGACTTAAGGACTTATCTAGTTGAGTTTAAGACACTGAACACCCTGAGAAACACACTGAAAAGCTTGCACTTATCTGAAGGAGAAATAAAAAAATTCTGTTGAATCACAAAACAGTGATTAACTGGATGTATTTCTTTTACAAAATAAATTTTGCAAGGAGTTTAGGAAGAAATACATAAGTAGGAACCCACCCTTTTTTTTTTTTTTTTTTTTTTTTTTTTTTTTTTTTTTTTTTTTTTTTTTTTTTTTTTTTTTTACAATAGTTCACTGTAGCCATGGATATAGTCAGAAAAGGAAACAAAAAACCAACAAACACTCCTACCAGCAAACACTCCTACCAAACACTGTCAGATAAAATATATCACAGAAGTAAATTATGACCTTTAGAAAAAGTTATGTAGCATTTTAATGTCACTGTTTTGTCTGTTGTGTTGCATACTGTAGACTTTATTTTTGATATTTTAAGTATGAGCAGTCCCAAGCCTGATGCATGAAAGCTTTTGAGATTGATTATAATCTACAGTGAACCTTGTAAACTTTTTGTCTACCTCATCTCTCAAGCAATTGAAATGGTGTTGCTTAGGGATCTTATGTGAGAAATCCTCATACTTTCCTTCTCTGAAACCAGTAACATAAATTCATTGATTCTTGGGACACAGTTCAGTTGCTCTTTTCATATCTTAATATTTTTGTGATTACATGTGAAAAGAAGCAATCTACACTAAGAATCTATCATGTTCCACATACTGAATCACACACAGTAGGATCTAGAGAGACTATTTTGAGTCCTCTGCACTGGGAAATTGTCCTGAAGGAAAACTAAGTGAGATGAATAAATTTTCCCTTCAAAGTTTTACTTTCATTGCACGTTAAGTTTCTAAAGACAAAAAGGGCTCACCAGTATCAAATTGTGAATTTCATTTGACTCTTAGCTTAACTTTTCATGTGCCTTGGCTGCATCTGGAAGTCCTGATCTCCTGGTCATATGCATGAAGTGAAGAAGTGAAGAAACTAGAGTGAAGGAGTTAAGATGATTCAAAAAGAATATCTCCCAATATCTCTATGTAAATGTTGGAGCAACTGCAATATGAAGTTCTCAATCAACCTGCTGCTGGGACACTTCACAAATGTAGGTCCTCTTTCTTTTTTTTTTTTTTTTTTTTCTTCTTCCCTATGAGCTGCCTAGATAATTTTGGGCCAGTCCCTTTGTGCCAAAGTCACCCCACTTTTTGAATGGGATTGATAATGACCTACTTCCTGAGTAGTCTTTCATAGAAAGAGCGATATTTCTGCTGCATTCAGCATTCTGAGAGATGTAATGATCTATTTTCTGAAAGCAGAAGAGAGAATTTGAGAATGAAGTTGTCGCGGAATGAGTTTGAGGTGGGGTGAGTGACACAATGCACTTCACTTGTACGAAAGAAATAATAATAGGGTTTATTGATATGGACAAAAATTTCACGAGATTCTATGGCAAGGTTACTGATTATTGACTGTATGAAGGTTTAAGATAACATACATTTATCAAGGACACCCTTCCGTTGGGTCATGAGGTTCATATTGGAGTCCCTTGCTTTCCAAGCTCCTTCTGGGTGTGGCTGGATCCAATCCTAGTCCCAGACCTGGTCAGCGGTTTATGACTAACGGATTTTGTGCACAGTTACAAAGTAAAGTTTACAAGTTCAGAAAGAGAGTGCACTATACTCACTTACCACGAATCTGTTGTAGAAAGGGATCTCTTAACCTTGAGGAGTAACCTTGAGAGGCATCCCTGCTCAAGGGGAGATCCTGCTGTGCAGCCCTCTGCCATGCAAGGAGAGCTCAAGGGGCTCTTGGGCTGTCCCCGTATTTATGGGATAAGATTCACAGATTCACAGAATGATTGASTCATAGTCATTCTTTCATTTCAGAGGGCTTTTGTCTGGTGTATGCACCATCAGCCTTATCTCCCCATCAAGATACAGCCATCAGGACTTATTGCTGGTTAAAGTCTGAGTCCAGGAAGAAATCAGGGAGCCAACTACGAGGGTCGTATAATATCACTGGTGCTTAACACCTGAATAGGGCTACATGTGAAAGGCCAGGTTGAGCTGGGAAAGGAGCATATCCATCACAGAAGTCAAAGAGAATGCTCATTTTTCTTTTGCTCCTACAGAAGTGAGTGATAAAACTTCAACTAAGCAATAGCTAAAGAAGGGTTTAGCCTCCATGGAGTGCTTCAGATGATGTTATGTGCCAACATTTTCTCATTTTGTGTCAAGCAGCAGGCACAGAAGCATGAACTGATGAAAAGAGGACCCCGAAAGCCTAAGCTAATGGGAGCAACACATTTAAGTTCTTGYGGACAGCTGATAAACAAGGCAGATATTTTTAAATGTGACAATTTCTGCAGCCTTGTTTAATGCAAGTAATCCACTTTCACTTGTACAGTCTGCTTTGATTCCATTGAGGATACTGGGAATTTTATCACAGAGTTAACTGATTTTAAAACAATTATTCTTAGAATCACTCATGCATTAGGAATTGGGAAAAAAAAAAGGTTTCAGTTCAACAGCCCTTAATTCTGTAACACATACTTATGAAGGTAAAGGTATTCATGTCAGTATGATTATTCCATAGATAAGAGCTAAAGATAAAATTTTTAAAGTGATTAATGAAAGTCAAACATTAATTACCACTGTTTTCTGTCAAGGTTAGATATGTCATGAGAATGTTTTATTAGAGTTTCAGCTCTGTGTTTTCATGTTTAAATACATCTGAAAACCTGGCTCTGTCAACAGTGGTAGGACTTGCAGGTATACAAGTTGATACCAGAGTGAAGTATTTTATTTTCAAGTAGTAATATTTATATGTGATTCTGTTTTGTTTTCATAGTTACTTTCAGAAAGGAAGATGCTAGTTTCATTATCCATGTGGATTATGGAATTCAACCTACAAAAGCCTTGAGAATATCTCTGCCTGCACTTTCTTCTATCAGAATGTCAGAGTGTGAATTAAATGTTCTAATTTGTTTTAGTAGCTGTAAAATGCTGAATGAAAGTAGACTTTATACTGTTTTTATTACTAATGGGGGAAAGTAGCCAAAGAAAGTTATGAAAGTTTAGAATGACTTTGATAGTTTTGATGCCTAATCGTGACACAGAATGTTAATGTGACAGACAGGTGCCTTATGAAGTCCTCTTTTTCTTAAGCATGTTGTGAGTTACCAGAAGAAAGAGATATTTCAAAGTGTGAAGTATTTCACTGCTTAAAATTCTTTACAATTTTTGTCCAAAGGCAGGGACTATAAAGCACTGTAATATTTTGCAACTAGCAGCTTTATGGGCATTATAAAATATATGTTAACGGGCATGCAAAAACATTAAACTATGATTGAAATAATTTTGATTTTGATATAATCTGACATGTCAGGAGTCTTGTCTCCATGTATATTACTGTGTAATAATTTAACTCATATTAATAGAATCCAAAAAAGAATTTTATACTTCTACTAAGACCTGGAATCTGCAAGAGAACTTAGAAACTGGTATATTTTTTTCTTTTTTGTTTCAGTGACAAATTAAAACTGACAAAGGAGAAATAAAATTAACAAACTTTGAAACGGTAGCATGTACAGTGTAATAGATTAATCTCCAGTTTCACCTGCCATCTTTCTGTTTCTGTAATAACTCTGGGAGTAAAGAATTAATAAAGTAACATGAACCCACAAGATTTCCACAGGCCTCAAACTATGACATGTTTGAGGATATGCCTGCTTCCCCAATGTAAGCTCATACGAAAGGTTTGCAATTTGGCCACAAGTGTTGACTTGAACTGCAATAGAGTCTGTAGCAGTCTGATAGCAGCTATAAGTTTGTAAAAATTTATTACTTGAGAAATTATAAAATTTATTAAATAAAATAGCTGAGCTATTGTGAACTATATATTGAGTGAGGTAATAAAAAATTGTTTTGATGTAATTGTTGCCATTTTTAGCATTTGCACACTTAAAATATTATGCACAATGCATCTTTAGATTTAATCCTGTTCATGATTGAACTGAACCAATGAAATGAACCAATAAAAGTGTGACCCAGGAGGTGATGCCAGGTCCCTATTKTTTTTGCCAGGTTTCCAACTACAGATTAAACTCTTATTGCCTTCAGTGATATCAAACACTTTCATCATTTTCATCTAGTTGTATTTCTTGCTCTTCTACTTTAAGTAAACTGCTCCATAATCTAGGAAAACACTTGAATTTTGCTAACTATTCTTTTTTTTTTTTTTTTTTTCTGCCTTTGCTTTTTATCTCAGGCTTTCACTCTGAGTTCAGAGTCTCAGTCTGGATTTAGTCACTTGCCTGTATTTCAGAATCTCTTTCACAGAAACATCTACCTTTTCTTCCTTGTCAAGGTTCATCATTCTCTAATTTGTTTACTTCCAGTTCTCTAGAATTAAAAGTAGCATCACGGCATAGTGTTTGGTTGTGTATTGCCCAGACATTCAGCCAGAGGGCTTTCTTCCTGATTTTCTCTTAATACTGCTTTAAAATAAATAGTTTAATTACCTTCTGGAAATTGAGCTGCTTCACTAGATATGCTCATGTATATTAGTTATATGATCTTCTTTTTAGACATGTTCAAGAAAAAGTAACTGCATGAGCAATGAGGAAAAATAAACAGACGATATGTTCTAAAACAGAAAATAAAACCCTAGGAGAAAGTGAGAAGCTGTGAGCTGCCCAGCAAAGTTAAACTGACTGATATGCTAAATACTGTTAAATTTCCATACCATGAAAAATGAATATTTGAACAGGACTCAGACAGATTATAATTTTCTATATAAACACAACTGTGTGTATCTGCATGAAACTAGTTACACTTTAATATTCCAGTATTACTGTACAGTGGCATTGAGTAAGTTCATTTACTTGTAATCAATATATTATGTTTTAAGTTTTTTTTTCTGGTATCCCTGAAATAAATGACTTGCATTTTTCCTCTCCTCTCCTCTCCTCTCCTCTCC
>NW_020455866.1:2360849-2368034 GCF_003342845.1 Nothoprocta perdicaria | reverse complement strand
CTTCTCTTCTCTTCTCTTCCAATAGATTCTGATTAAAAAAAGAGACTGTATAGACCTATGTTATTTGATAATCCTGAAGACAGTTATTTTTTGTTGTGTTTTGTTTTACTTGCTTCTTGATTAACTTGATTAACTTCTTGATGAGTATATTTGATACAAAATTCATTGTCTGGTGATGGTAACAGCTTATAGGTTTCCATCCAAAATGATAGTGGTAACACTCTGCCTTAGAGCAAGCTTCTTATTTTAATTACGTATCTGTCTGGCAATTCAAGTCACCAACAATACAGATAAATCACACTTATGCTTAGGCAAGACATTGTCATTTTGTTGTAATAAATATACATATTTATTCACATGGCAAAGGAAATGATGAAGCAACAGCTATGCCAAGAGTAATGAACAGTCAAGGTAAACTGCGGTCAGCAGAACAGGGTGCATGTGTGACTGAGTCAGAAAACATCCAAGCACAATCAATACAAAGTTATCAAGCACAATCAATACAAAGTTATCACTGCTCTGCACGTCCTGTGAGAATATCCGGATGCATCACAGATTTGAAGTTTCCCTTGCTGATCCATGCAGCATGTTAACGATGTAAATACACGGCAATAAACTTAAGCCCCTGTCACAAAGACGTTTACATTTTGGGAGAGTGTCTGATTAGGATAAGAACTCCACAGATCAGGATCTTAAAACATAGAAATCTTTACCATACAAAAATCTAAGTCTTGTACCAGACACATTGCATGTGTGATTCATATGAATATTCTTTGTGTAGAGACTTTTCCATCTGACGTACTTTATGAAATAAGCTTGTTCTTAGTGGCATTTGTTTACAGCAAAACAAAGAATAATCTTGAGATTTTTGTAAAGTCTTAATTATATTTTCTTTGATTCATTGTACTTCTTAGATCTGAAGGGTTTGGATGACTAAAGCAGATGCTGGAGGCTACAAAAGACACAAATGGACCATAGTTGGGTCCATTCTATAAGAAAAATACTTCCTCTTGCCTTCTAAAGGAATGTTTTCCTGGAGCAATGCTAGTATTATCAGTGCTCCTCCTTTCTTTCAATATCTTCCTCAGATTTTAGACAGAGTTTTATGGAGAATATTTTTCAGAGGAGCTGTGTCTCATTTGATTTTCTCCAACTTTCACTAATAATAATAATAATAATAAATTGATATCAGTATTGTAAGCTCTTAATGATACTACAGTCTTCACAGTTTGTAATTGCTAAATGAGCAGCTTACCTCTGCCCTATAGCATATCTCATTACTACCTGGTATATTTAGATAAATAGGTCTATTACTGCCTGGGACAGGTACTCGATCTCACTATCAGTTTCTAACGATGCAGCACCTTGAAGTAGCAACTGAAGAGAATTACTCAGCATTTTGAACTCTGAATTGAAGATCCAAATATTTGAAAATTTAGCGTCTAGAGTTGTTCAGATTTCTCTTGAGCCTCCCTCCAAGGCCTAGAGTCTTTTAAATAGTTAAATTTCTTTATTGCATCAAAATTCTCTAGAATAAGAATATTTTAATGCTACTATTTCAGGGATGTATTTTTTCAACTGAAAAAAATAAAAGACCACTCTTCACTTTAAAATAACTTAAAACAGATTTTGCCAAAAGGCTCAGAGACAAAGACTATTCCCAGAACCTTAGAAAAATATATAACTTTATGAAAAAATGAAAGTAACAGGAGAACCCATCTTCCCCATTATCATTAGTAAAGATGAGACTACAAAGTATCTCTAGGCATGACTGATATTCTGATACAGAGACAGTGTTTTTTTCCTCTACCTTTCTCTCTTATTTCTGTCACATAATATGTCTTAAAATACTGTAGGGGAAATTTAACAGCATTTTTCCTTCTCTAAATTTTACTCTTAAGAATCTTTAATTCCTCTATAATGGGAACCAAATTAGAGAAGAGAAGCCATATTCGTATCACTTTGCTTAAAGAAATTCTAAGAATTTATAGTAGAAAAGGACACAAATAGATTTAAAAAAAGAAGAGGAAAAAAGAAGCTACGTTTTTTACCAATACAGTGAAAGACGCACAGTCAAAATGAAAGACATCATCAATCTGTCTACTTAACATATCTAATATCTTAATATATGTTAGTAACTTCTCGCAGCACAAGCTGTGTTAGACAGAAATTATCAAATGCTCCATCTATTACCAAGAAAGTTATTTCTTAAAAATAATCCTGACATTGCTAGGACTATATTCTAATCCCAAGGTCGCAACAGCTACGTGTTGAACTGTCTCTTTTCCAGCAACAACACTGGTGATCTTCATAAAATATATCTGAGAGCAGCTGCAGTTTAATTCAAGGTCTTAAATAGTTCACAAGGATTTTTCTAGCCTGCTGAGTTAGAGTGAGTTTCACCTCATTCTCAGGAAGCAAAGAATTCTCAAAAGGAATTCTCTTGAACTTAGAGAAGGGTATTTTCTCCGTGTTGACTGAAGAAGGGACAGAACTTCTCTTACATCTACAAATAATATAAAACTATTTTGCTACATCTTAAGGATGTGGACAATAAGACAAATAATTAAGCACAGAATGCTTAATTAAGCAAAATGTCTTAGATTTACATTTTCAGTTCACGAGAGTAAGGTCATTTCGCTTTTGTGCGTAAGAAAAAAAATCGGAAAAGTTTGGCTCTGTTATCTGCTCTAGTAATTTGTTCTTCTCATTAAAGTCTTATTTTTTTTAAGGAAAAAGTAAGAAACTTTGCCCCTAGATTTCTAAGAATGATTAATCATTTTATTTTTGCACACGATGAACCATTTTCATTTTCAGAAGAGTTTAAAATTACGTCTCTTTTAAACTTATTCAAATTGATTGCTCAGTTTTTCAAACAACTAATTAAAGTTTAGAGGAATAATTTCAAAAGTATTTAAGTTATTAAGGAATTTCATTGACTTAGGTGTTTAAATGTCCTGATCTTTGAGTCAGAGTTAAGGAAGTGTTTGGTTATTTAGCTGATATTTAAAGATTCAGATAGGTACTTAGTATTATAACAAAAATGCATTAAACATCTGACACCTTCCTAAGCTGTTTTCAAGACTATTCTAGGAGTTAATATATCTTTAAATGATTGAACTATAATCATGAGTAAGGAATAGTTTTATGTTACCCTTTGCCTTATTCTTTCTTAAGAAAAGAAATGTTCATGAGTAATGAGATTTTATTTTTAGAAACTTACRATATATTATTCATATCTGATGGACATATGAAAAGATAGACATTTCTTGGTGTGGGTTTTCACATTAGAATTGGAAAATGTTTATTTTGAACCATTTTAGTTAATTAACTAAGTAGCTAACATAGTGAATGTGAAACAAAATATCCTCTACTATTAAGCAGTTACCTACCAGAGATTGCTATTTATAAATACAGGAAAAGATACTTTCCAACAAAATGTGATAACCATTGGCAAAAGCTGTCTTTCAAAATTAAAATCTTCTATATAAATTTGAGATCTTCAAGGAAAAGGATTTCACAATATTAAGTGCTTTGTATTTTTTCCCTTCTTAAGCTCTGCTACTTTTGGTTTTTCTAAATGCTGAAATAAGCTCTAGTCACATCACTGTGCTGCCCTTGTCTCCTTTGACATACTTATCTTTTCCTGGCTAACTGTTTCAATTGTTTTCTTACCTATTTTAACAATATCAGCAAGAAAACTGAGAACTGACAAGACACTATTCTTTCTAGAACAGAGAGGTCATCAAAAGTCCAGATAGTGACTAACAATCACTGTGTCTCTGTCTCTGAACAGATAGGAAGGAAATGTTTGAGACAGAGTTTCTGTCAGGGATTGAGTCCATATATTTTCAAAGCAGAAGTCATTAGATGAATAATGGACAATCTTAATGGGGTTAAGGGCCTCATCACTTTTAAAAGTGATCTGCCAGTTTCTAGACACTTTGCTTCCATTTTTCATTTGGAATGTACTGTTCTCTCTTAGCAAGGTAGAAGTTAACATCAAGAATTTCAGAAAGACATTTAATTTTACTGTATGTCAGGATATTTCTGTCCTAACATTCAATTTTTCCTTTTCATTTTCAATATAGATATAGCTCTTGTTAAAAGTATCATTTGTATGTGATAGCTTCTTTTTAAGAGCAAATTCTGAGAAATTTTGGAAATAGTTAATTATCTTCAATCTGCAAAAAAAGTATTCTTTATACACTTTTGAGCAATAATTAATGTTGCTATTATCCAGAACTTTAAAATATTTTTAAAAAGTCATATTAAATTATTAAATTCTATTCATTAATTCAAATTATTAGAAGTTTAAGCTGGCAGTTAAATAGAAAAGCATAGGAAATCACATTTCAAATCATGGTTTCTAAATATGATTTTTACTTAGCAATGATCTTGTTCCTCTATGAATACGGAAAATGCCAAGTGAGTCTTAAATCTTTTTGACTAGTAGGTTACTGTTTTCTTCACTGCTGATTTAACACTTTGGAGAGCAATAGACTTTGTACTACTGTTAGATACATAGKAAAAACAAAGCTGCATTTTGTTAACACATAGGTTAAGTTGTAAATGTCTTATCATGCTCTGTGCTGCTCATACTTTCCTAAAATGTGAGAATTTCATAGAAAAAAAAGCAGGTTAAAAAAAAATAGATCCAATGCTATGAAGAAAAAATGTAGAGAACTCCATTCTCTGAACTCCACATGGTCAGATCACCATCTTAATATATCTCATAGTAAGTGCTTTCCAGAACAGCACTGAATCACATAAGTTTTGAGGGAGATTGGAGGAGTATATTATTATTATTATTATTATTATTATTATTATTATTATTATTATTATTATTAATGATTATGGATACTCACCTGCAACTGAGAGAGTGTTAGGCAAAGAGGCATTTGGTTGTAAAGTTACATCCAAGTAAAATTACACTGTTATCACTGTCTCATTGCATCCCTAAGTGTCAAGCAGTTCTAGTGAAGGAAAAGTAACAGTTTATCTAAATTTGTTATTTTTGGTAGATTCCAGTGAACAGAATGTTCCTTTTGAGGCCGCTAGAGTTTTAAATGGGTAGATTCATTAGTTGTATACCACTAAGTCCTACAAGGTTATTTAAAGACGGGAGACTTTTAGAAGCACATGMTTTCTAGATAGACAAGTCTAATAAGGCATTAATAGAAAAATGAACCATTGTAATTTGTTGTTGAGACTGAGGGATCTCAACTCTGTATCGGACATAAATTATGAAATATAGAGATAATACTGATAGAAAAATTGAAGGCCATTTTAGACTTTTTACAACTGTGTGGTTTCCTTCAAGTAACAGAAGTGGTGTTTTGGCAAATCCTGAGTTTTCCTTTTATCTACAAATATTTCTTTTTTCTTTTTTTTTTTTTTTTTTTAAAGAAAGAAATGTCTATTAACATGGCTTATTGCTGAAATGTAGAAGCACAGGTGTTGAGTCACATGAGGAGCATCTGTTGGACCAGCTGCTGCCACCATTTCACTGCAAGCAGGTGCTCAGTACTATTTCCTCCTATAGTTTTATTTGTTCATTTGGGGAAAATGATAGGTGATTGACTGCCAAGCTGTGTTAAAGAGTAATTTGTTTGACCTCAAGTGAACCGTCTTGCTAGTGACTCCCATGACTGGACTGCTGCCAAGACATATTTGCTGGGGAGTGGATGGATTTATTGAGTGGGACAAAATGGAAAATAATGGCTGTCTGTTATAATGTTATACTCTGTGAGCTGTTAATCAAGTACTGTAACAAAGATGAAGTAATAAGGATGATAGCCAAGAAGAAAGAATAGACTTTGTTAATTTTCTGGTAGTGGTGGTTGTTTTTCAGATGTGAACTCTGAACTGAAATGGAATCTGATTTCTCCAAACCGTTAAGCATCTGCATCTGCCTTTGAATGCAGTTAGATAGGTATATGGCTAACATTTAACAAAATTCTGTCAGACTTTTCTGTAAGCATTTAGTAATAACTTACGAGTTAGATTCACAGAAAGGCTTACATGTTGAAACACTTGATACAGCAATATCTTATTTTCAGACTTGTTTGTTTGGTTGGTTTGGTTTGCCTCATCTACAAAAATTTGCAAGAATAAATTCTAACATAATGAGGAATTTTAATCTTTGAATMAACTTGACCGATTATTATACCATGGTAGATATAGGGTATAAAATGAGCACCTGGGATTCCAGTTTAATGTTTAACTCCACTCTCCTGTTTCACATTTTTCAGTATTGGTTCTGACTAATAAGTTAATTTTGCAAGTATGTTAACAAAAACCTCTTCATAGGTTCTGTGTTTTTACCATCTATTGCAGCCTGGTCTTGCATCTCTTAGGTTATTTCCATCAGTATCTACAAACCTATTTATAACATGAGGACAACGGATTGTGTTGTTGTATAGATGTGCTCAGCAAGATGCTAGGCAGGAGGTCATGAAATTCATTTCTTTACAGTTCACTCATGCTACTGAGGATGGTGCCAATTCATCTGTTCCTATTATCATTACATATAAATCTTTGGCACTAGATATAAACCATCGGATATAAACAGTGAAGGAGAAATGGTTAATTTAAAAAGGTACCCAATTCTCTCTTGTTATTAATGAATTTCCAGCATACATTTATAATGCTCTGTTTATCATTATATTATTTATGAAAATGCATTCTGTATACTTAGCCATTGGAAGTTTTAGKATCTTTAATAAAACGCTCTATAAACATCATTATTAAAATGCAAGTTTGAAAGCAAATGGCAGGGACGTGTTTACACTATTTAGGTCATAATCTAAACAATTTATAACAGCTGTAAATAATTAATAGCGATGGGTATGTGAGACTATTTCAAGAGCTCTTCACAGTTTTGTTTCATGTTTTTCAGTAGAATTATTTTCTTCAAAATAGTTAGGATCGTTTCTTCTGAGATGTCGTTCCCATGGAAGTAGGTACAGCACTGCTTACCTATATTTGCTCTGTGCATGTTTTTTTCTTAGTAGCTATTACAACAGATCTGTTAAGTGCACATAGAAACTTTGTTTTTTCATTCTGCTGGGGGCAAACTCAGCTTGCAGTCTCAAGATCAGTTGACAGTGCTAGCAAAAAAGAAGAAGGAAAGAAGGAAGGAAAGAAGGAAAGAAGGAAAGAAGGAAAGAAGGAAAGAAGGAA
>NW_020455866.1:2315888-2360694 GCF_003342845.1 Nothoprocta perdicaria | reverse complement strand
AAGGAAGAAATGAAAAAAAAGATGCTGCAAGAACAGAAGCCAGAAGTTACTTCTCACACCCTTGGCCATGCTATCCAGAATGGGAACAGGAATTGGTACAGCACAGGCATCTACTCTGACAGTAGCTTGGAAGATAGGAGTCTAGAGAAATACAGAAAATTATATCTTTGCAATGTTGACAGTATTGCTGCAATGTTACAATGATCCGTGTACTTAGAACTGAAATAAAAGGCTTCTTAGGGTTAATTTCCTCTATTTTAAAAGTTCTCAGAATTAAAAGCATATTTTGATCTGAAAATGTTTCTCATTTCAAAGTTATTTTTGCTTATTTTTAATTTTAGATTATTAAAAAGAAAAATTGTAGTAGACATCAGACTGATTTAAAAAATAATTTTATGATTTTTTGGGGGATTTCTCCTTATTAGAGATCTTTAATTCACACAGCATGGAAGTCCAGTTTGAGTCTGTTTTAGCTATTGCATGTATATTGCTGCAAATCACAAAGCAAAAATGGAAATTCTTGAGTGAGTAGCTGCATCCATAGGACAATAAGGCTATAAATCATGGACAACGTGCTACAGATAAAATATAAAAATATATTAGACAGTGATTAGTGTAGCAGTTATGAATAACAGCAAATTATTAAACTAAAAAAAGAAAGTAATAAGATTATTTTGTGCTATACTAAGTCCAAAGGTCCCTGCATTACGAGATGAATATATTATTTTTTACCAGGACAGGCTTTTCCCTAGCAGTAGCTAAAGTGACACTAGAACAATTAAATCTCACTTATAGTTGTTGAGAAGGAGGTGGTAGGAGCCACTTTAATTTTGAAAACAAAGGTGGGGGTTTTTTTGGACATTGATTGTAACTCCTCATTTTGCTATTGAGCAAGATAAAATAGCCTGATCTGAGAAGCTGAGGCAGGGAGAGGTTTCCTACTATCTCCTGAAGGCAGAAGGAGACCAATGCCTGGGACATTGGTATCGTAGAATCATATCTCAGCTTCCTGGAAGTTAGCAGGAGTTTTTTCTTTGGCTTCACTGGAGTTAAAATTTCACCTCAGAAGTGTATGTTTTCAGGTAAATGTCATTGTTTTCTTCTTGTTACCAACTTTATGCTGATAGTGTTTCAAGCAAAGATATTCTGTTTGAGTAGTGACTACAGAACTAGAAAATATCCTTGTTTTGTCTCCTATTTCCTCAGACATAATGGCTAAAACATCTGAATTGATCTTTCAATCAAATATTACTCATGCATGCATTAGACTTCCATTTATCACAATTCACCCCCACTGCATATCTGACTCTCAGCGTAACAAATGATATTTGGAAAATCCGTTCACTGGCTACCAATTCACTGAACATTTCATGGCTCCATTCACTGAATATTTCATGCTTAATGAAATCACTTTTGCACTCATTTATTACTACCTGTAAATTTGGGCCCTTTTTAAGCATTGCAATATTTGGACAAATAGTTACTGTTGAATTTTCCTCTGATATTTTTATGTGTAGGCAGTCTTTTTGGTTACTCCACATGTTGAGACTTTAGACTATTGTTTCTTTTTTTTTTTTTTTTTTATACTTAAAAAATGTATATTATTCTTCAGGAATAACTGCAGCATTAATATTATACAATTTATACATACACACACACGCACACACACATATATATATTTGGTCGTGGAATATCAATTATTCCAATGCAAAAGTTTTAATTTGTATTTACCTACAAATAGGAATTTTCAATCAAAAAACCTTTTCTCATTTCTAGTCCATAGTGCTCTTGGATCCACCATTGCTAGTCATTCTGAACATTTACGTAAATGTACTGTGTAATTGGTTTTTAGTTTCTTTTCTTGTACAGCTACTTCTCTGGCCTTAATGTGAACTTTAACCTTCACTAACAAAGTTGTACATTGTCTTTCTCCAGTGAAGTTTCTCTGCTGTCACTAGAGTTTCTAATTAAGATTTCCACTATATTTGTCCACCTCAAACTAAAAAGAATACACATTGAAAATACCTTCTTTYCCTAAGCATCGTATTCCACCTTTCCTAATATTTATATTATTTTATGAACAAAACCAACATATATAYTTTTTTCATTTCTGTCACTAAGACCATTCAGTCTAAGATTGGTTAAACGTAAGTATGCTCTTCATAATGGGGATGTTCTTTTGTTTAATATACCGCAGGATAATTTTGTTTAACATGCCATTTCATTGATTGTTTTATAATTTCCATGTCATTTTCCATTTGTTCCATATCAGATCCTTTGTAAACCTGTTCATTTAGTCTCTTCAGAACATAAGCAACCTATCCTACCCTTGCCATTGGCAGCCAGAAATGGATGTAAGGATRTTTTTCCCTTGTTCATAATCATCACTGTAGAAAGATATCAGGTTGCTTACGTATGATTTCCTTTTGTAGATCCATGCTGAGTACTCGCCTTCCTGTCTTTCACACAGGAAATAGTATCCAATATTAGTTGCTCTAACATCTCTGAGGTGAAGCTGAGAAGATTTTTGTCCTGTTCATTCCTTGCAGGATCCTGAACTCCACTCTCACATCTCTGACCGGTTCTTCCTGATTTATGAGATCAAAGCAGAGCAGGGCTTGTCATTTCCTCAATCACCCGCATTTGGAAGTTGTCATCAATGCACTCCAGAAACATTCTGAATGGTTTCTGCTCTGCTATGTTGTTCCTGCTCCAAGGTACTTAAAGTCCCCTGTAAGGACCCAGACCAAGACTGGTGAATGTTAGGCGGCTTCTGATTCTGTGAAGAAGGCATCATGTACTTCTCCCTGCTCAGGCAAACTATATCAAATCTATAGCAAAATAAAACAATGTTATCCATGCCTATTGTCCACTAATCCTGACCTGTAAGTCCATAAACTGAATCTTCACCCAGTCCCAGGCAGAGCTCCAGGCATTCTGGTTCCTCTCTCACATCATGAAAAAATCCCTCTCCAATTTTTCCAGACCTGTCCTTCCTAAAGAGCCCATAATCATCCATCTATCACAGCACTTGGTCACATGAGCTATCTGACAAATTTCCAGGAGTCCCATAAAAACATGGCTTCATAACCTCACACAGATTTCTAACTTCTCCTGTTTGTTGTGCTTCAGAGAAGCAGCCTGTGTGCCTCTTCCCATAGCACCTTCAGCTTCTATGCCTGAGCACAGAGAGCAGAGCACACAGCCTGCAGGGAGATCGATGCTGCACCACCCCTGGGAAGGCACCAGGACCTCTCTGCAGCGCCAAAACTTGGGTAGCAGAGTCCACAGCGAGATCTACCTATGTCCAGACCTCCTCTGTGCCAAGGTCACTTGCACCAGGCAAAGACTGATGCCTTGCAACAGGCTGAGACCCTTGCTGTACAGTCCTGAAGCATTCTATTACTTCCTTTTCTGCACAGGTTCTCCCCAGTTTCCTATCTGGAGGAAGAGAACTATGGAGAGGTCAAGGCACCTCTGAGCATCAATGTATGGGGAGGAGCAGCAGGAGGAAGGGGAACTTATGCTCTTATACAGCTAGCAAGTGCCTGATGATCCTGTGCCTCAATTCAATTGGTACTAAGAGCAGGTAAGTAGCACATAAACACAGTGTGGTACAAGGTACGATAACAAGAGGAGTCTGTGTGTGTGATGTGAATGACAGGGCCACGAGCTGAGCACGGAGTATAGTAAAGTTAGGTGAGCATGCCTCAAATCAGTTCAACCAGCCTCACTAACTCCTCCATATTATTCCACATCCGAGTCCTCTACACCAAGGAACAAATGGTGTCAATTGAGAAAACTTGTGCATACTCTGATGAATCCCACAAAAGGAACTACAAGGAAATTCCTACAAACCTTTTCCTCTTGAATTGCAAGAAGAAGTACAGAAGTCTCTTCTCAAGGTCACTTCCAAAGCTACTGGTATTCAAAAATAAGAGCAGTGGTTTTCGTCTGTCTAGAATTCTTTCCAGCTTCTAGATTTCTTGTGAAAAAAAAAGTAGTTGGTGTAACTCAGTGTAAATAATGTAGACATGTAAAAAATAAAATTTAATAGCAATTTATCCTGTCTACCTGTACTTCATAGTAGATCTTCTTCATTACATGAATTCATGATAAAATCAAGTTGTCTCATATTTGTTCTCTTCTAACTGTTCCTCAATTCTGAGTCTATGATCCACTAAAGAAATGTATCCCATTCCACGCATTGATAGGAGAGAGAAATGAATGTGTTTGCCTGAACAAAGTCATCTATTGCTATTTCAGATGACTTAATGTAGCCAAGGCTTCTTCCTGGGTCTGACAGATGTGAGATACGCGGAAATCTTTGCCACTGACGATGTACACTAAGTAGGATATCCTTGGATTACTAAGCACTAGATTCTTATGTTTAGCTAACTGTATTCCACTTTTTTTTTATAAAAAAAAAATGTTTCTCGTTTTCCTGGAAATACTTAGTTTCTATTAGTTGTTGTAGCCCTGATTTTTTCTTTTTCCTTTTTTTTTTTTTCATATTTAATAAATTAGCTTGCATAGACTGTAAACAAAAAATTGAGTTCTATTTTTACATAAGTATGCATAGTTTTGTCTTGGAGGTTAGAGAATTATAGCTTGATACTTTATTGCCCATTATTGATCTTGCATGTAGAATTTATAGTACTGCATCATACAAATTATATGGAAATTGATTTGTTGTTGGCATGATTGCTCGTTATATGGCAGGCTTAATTGTTTTTCTCCTGAATTAAAAAGCTGTGTGCACACACACATGCATACATGCTTTTCTTTAAAATTGTATAAAGAATTCCAAAATCTTTGACTTGCTATCTAAGTCAAAGCTATCTAGACTTTCATTAGCTGTCTAGGTTTCATATTTAGGTTCATTGATAGCACAACTACTCTGCCACAGATTGATATTGTGAGACCCAATTAACTAATGCTAATATAAACGGTTGACTTTGCATAAAAGAAATCTCCAAATACATATGGATTTCACTTGTAGTATAGAGGGGAGTTCAGGCTTTAGCCCAAACTACTGATGTAGAGTTTCAATCTCTTAAATGATGACAAGGGCTTAGGCTATATGCATTAGTTGCTTGCTTTAGCTTTAGCTCCTGATCATCTATGATGAAATGAGAATGAAAACATAACAGTAGTTGTAATCTTTTTTTGTCTTTGCAACAGTGACACTCTAGTATAGATACAGGTTCTGTAAAGTGCATTGCGTGTTAAAAAAACGTATTTCTGAAGGTATTCTSTGTAAATTGTACTCTTCTGGGACCCCTAAGGAATTTACTGTGATCATTTGGATATGAGAATTTTACAGTTTTAGGAAATATTCCCTTTATTAAGTAGTATTATGTGGTAAGGTAATTTTTGCTTTAATATGATCGGCCCTAAGTTGAAATATAACATAGTTAAAAAAAAAAAAAAAAAAAAAAAACCTCCAATGAAAAGATGCTCTGTTGCAGGCTGATTTTTAGTGCTACACAGATTTTCTGAGCAGAGAACATATTATTAACATTTGTATATAGTATGAGAAGAAAACAATGCCATGACTCAAGTGGATAAAGACAATTTAAGAGATCCCTGAATCTATACATATTCAAGATTTCCAGTAACCAGAGTAAATATAGCTCTTGCAGCTCTTGAACTGTGAGCCTCACACTATTACTTGATTCCCTGAGTACCTTCTGGTAATACTTTAAGCCCTATGATCAATATCTGAGGTTTGGTACTTGTTTCCTATTCTCTCCACAAAGACAATTTTGTATGCAGTGGATTGTTTTGTTACAGCTGGTTTTCCATCTGTCTATGGTTAATTGGAAGATGTCAATGTTAAAAATGGAATTTTACATTAACATAAAAAGAGTGTAAGTTTTGCGAGCAAATCTAGCTCTTATGAAATTTCTTATAAATGTCTCAGTCCTTCAAAATATCTCTAATTCATTTGAAAGCATGGAGTCATTGTAGTTAAAGGACACTTGTACTTCCATCTGATCTTTCAAGATGAAAAATGACAAACTCCTAGGAAATCAAGGCAGAGAAGTGAAGACRTGTCTGATGTGTTCATAGCACCTGATGTTGCTGAGATGTGCTGTGGCACTCTGTCTTTTACTTGGACTTTCCAGGGACTGAAGAAGACTACATGAACAGCTAATTCAGTTATCTGTAGTCCTGCTCAAAATGTGGTCCAAGATGGAAGAATACATGATGAAACAATGCGTAACTGATTGAAATAAGATTCAAAAAGGAAACAATGATTCTAAAGATTTGCTTCCTTGGAACTTGGGGAGCTATGGATCTGTAGAAAGTGGATAAAGAGAAAAATGGATTTAAAACAACAAATCACATTTCATGGTTCCTTTGCACTGATTTTTCCTRCTTATAAATAATTACCCTTCATACAAAATTATATATAATACAGTTATATACATAATACAAAAATCTGGAATAAAAATATGAGTTGTGGCAGACTTTTTGGAACTGACATGTGAAATTATTTGTGCAAGTCTCTAGTTCATAGAGGAATTTAGAACAAATATTACACTGAGATTTCCTCAAAACAAACATTAATTTCATAGGACTGAGCATTGTGATGAAAAGACTACTTTTCATTTTGTTTTGCTCAAGGAAGCAAACTTCTATGCCAGGTTCACCAACAGTTTTTGCAGCGTATTTTCTATGAATTGTATTTTCAAATTGAAACAATTTGAGGTTTCTTCTGTCTCTGCGAAAAATGTTCTGTGGATCAAAAACAATAGAAAGGTGAATGAACTTTTCCCACACAAACTAAACTGTGAAAGATCAAGTCTAAGGCAGAAAAAGCTCCAATCACTTCTTAAATCCTATTTTCTTTGTCTTCATTTAAAGCCAAGGATTTGCATTAGGGAAATAGGACCACAAATAAATAAGAAAACCATCCCTCTCATGCCCTAAGAAAACAAAAGTATTGGAAAAGATCCAGTGCCATGCAATGAGTTCCTAGGTCTGATGTGAGCCATATGACATCACTGCTAGAAAAAAAAATGAAACTCTTTAAGTATGGCAGTCACTTCTGACTAGGTGGCTATTATGTGTGTGTTTTAAGGATAGCATTGTGTCTTCTTCTGGGAGATTATTAGGAATCTAACGATCTGCAACAAAAATAAACACCAGAATTTACATGTCTAAATCTAGAGGATTGTAGCATTGCCCTTGCTTTAATAATCTTATCACTTTACCCCCATTTTTGTTCATACTGGTACAAATTTTCTAAGTGGTGCATAAATATAATAGTACTCCCATAATTATAGGTTTTTAAGGGTCTACCTGGGGCTGCTGACATACTTAGAATGTGAAAGGGCACAGACATAAATATATTAAACATCCATATAGTGAATCATATTTGCAGCACAGAAACCATGAGAGAAGTGTATTGTGAAATACATCTGATTTACCAAACGTATTTTAATGTAAGAAACAAGAAATTGACATGAAATTTTAAAGTGAAAAGTATATATTAAAAAATAAATTCACTAAGGCAAGGTGTGTTGCTTCTTTAGCAATAAATATTCCACATTATTCAATGCTAAGAATTATATTTTAAGATAATTTTTATTAAATAGAATACAGGAGAAAAGAATAAAATTAGACTTCATAAAGTACTCTTGACTAGGAAAAGTATCTATTAGTTTTAACAGTAATGGATGCAAAAAATATGAATAAAATATATATCCTTCTCTTTCTCTGTAGTGACTAAATAGCACACAAATTTTTTGGAGAGAGCTTCTCTGTCAAATTCACCATAGTTTTCTTCAGGTCCAAAATGGCACAGACCATATCTGTTTTATTTTTAAATCAATGCCAAAGAAAATATTTTATATAAAAAGATTTTAAATATAGAGTTAATGTTACCTAATTATAATCTGAACTCAGAAGTATAGTGTGGCATATTTTATGATGAAAATTAAAATAAAGAAAAAATGGTCTTTTTTCCCCCGTTTTTATATCTGAATATTAGCCCCAGAAGCAATAATTTGTGATTTGAATAGAGTAAAATGCATTCCAGCTTTCAATAACCTCAAACTTCATTAGAGTAATAGATAGTTTTAAAATTCCAAATAGATGTTAAATGACAGAAAAACAAATTAAATAATTTTTATTTGTTGCTCAGAGACTATCAGAAGATTCCATTAAGAAGGAACAGAGGGAGCAGAATGCCAGTAGTAGCTTGCCTAAAGCCCTGATGCTGCAATTTAATATGTCTCCATACATGTACTGCATGTCTGTCATTGCATTATTTAAACAGACTTCTTACTAAGTGTGTATATAGACATATTTAGCACAGTTTGGGAGAGTATTTCCTATAGAAATGCTGCCATTTAAAAAGAAACTAAGTGGAGATTTTGGAAATTAACTAGAAATGCATATTCAAAAAATTCAAAATTTCATTAGCAAGTTTAAAATCTAATTTAATCTTTTTTAAATAAAATCCTAATGGTTATAAAATACTAAATGTGTATGTGGGAGATGCTAATGAAAACAATTACCTATGTGCTTGAGTATGCAGTAATTTGGCAGCATGTACCTCCAGCATTCTGCACTAACTTTTCCTTCTTGTTCTTCACAGGCAAAGAGCTTAATGGCTTGTGCTCAGCTCAGTCATGTGGTTTCAGTCATGCTCCATCATCTCTTCTCTTGACAGAGGCACAAATTTGACAAAATACATAAAGGGTCTCATTGATTCTTTCTCTCCTTTTCTCTTTTTAGTGAAACCAGCCTACAGACCACTTCATGGAACATGTGGCAGGTGTGGTTGGAAGGAGCTTGAAGTTTTCTATGTCTTAACATGAGTACTTTAACTATGGCCCATTTCCTTCTGCTCTCTTCTAGCAATATTTAAAAGACAGAAGCTGTACAGGGATTTTTGTGGCAATCCTTATTTTAGTGGTATGAATTAGATGTGCTTGAAAACACAGGGACACACACAGGTTGATATATGCAAAATGAACAGCCACTTTTGTGTCCCCAGGGAGTACTCAGGCCAGAGAGAGGTCCTGAGCAAAGCTGGATGACTTCTCCCTGATTCTAAGATACCTAAGAAGTTCTGTAGTAGCTGAACTGGAAATTCCATCATCTTTTATTTGGACGGAAGGCCTTAATTCTTGCTCAAATCTTTCAATGTCTATATAAATTGTATTTTGGTATTTTTACATTGACTATGTGGACAAATGAACACTGGAGATATTGACTTGATCCTGTGTCTGGAGCAGTGCAAAAGAGAATGCAAACCAAGACCAAAGTTAAATGGTAAAGATCATAACCAATAGCAAAACCAATGAGATGTCCTCATTAAAAAAAATATCTAAGAATAAATAATTTTCTTATGGTCAAAAAATTCTATGCTACTGCTGATATTTTATTTTCTGACTCCTCAGTTTCATTTCTCAACTGAAAGAAAAAAATGTTATTTATATTTGGCAGCATATAAAACTATTTGTAATAACAAGAAGGCAAAAGGTTTTTGATCTGCAGGCCTATCCCTGGCTTTCCTAAAAACAATCAAATTTTGAATCTCTTATTGAAGCATTTAGACAAGCTTTTATGAGAGAGGCCTTCTTTCACAGTTAACATTGCCATATACTAAAGAGAGTTCAATTATCCTGAAGAATATAGTAAATTAAGGGCAAGATTTTGAAAGCTGGTTATCATAGGCTGGCATTGTTAATGTTAAAAACTGCACATATACATGATTAGGAACTCATCTAAACAGCAGTTATCCTCTAGTCCTTTGCTTTGCACTTAATTAGGAATGGTCATTTTTGGAAACATTATCCAGTTACAGCTACTGAGCACAAGAAAATCTATCTGTCTGAATATCTTTTAGGATTTTCTCTTCCTTGTTTTACAATTTAAAATGAATCCAAATGAATGTGTTCCTTGACTCCATTCCCTTGGGCATTCTTTGTGTTTTTGTCTTATGAATTATTCAGGCTTTTATGAATATTATGCATTATTTCYCCACCCAAACAAAGTTCACCTTGTTTGGTTGTGTAAAAGGAGATTTAGATATGGGGAAAGGTAAAAATAAAACCCAGAATAAAAAAATAAACAACGAAGGTATTGTGAAAATTTTTACATAATCCAACTGGGCTAATGATATATAATACATTCAAGGGAGCATCACCTACGACACTTCAATTTTATACAGTTTCTGCGATCAGCAGCTACTTGCTCATGGCTTTCATATTAAAAAAAAAAATTAGTTTATGGTCTTGTAAATATTATAAAGGCTATCGCAAGAGAAAAAAAAAAAAAAAAGGAACTCTTAGAACTCCCCCCATACTCCTTTTCTTTTGTTTTTCATTTTGAAGGTGTGACTAAGATTTGCAAAGCTTTCATTTGGCTGATAGTGACTCAAGTCATCAAGGACTGGTACTGGATTGTTGGAAGAATTATCTTTGTTTTCTGTTGTTTTGATTTGGTTTTGGCTTTGTTTAGGTTGAAAACACCCAATTCTTAGAGCAAAACTCACCATATTTAAACCAATATATTTGACTTGAAAAAATCTGAGACTTTATTAACAGAGAAAGAATGCTATTAGTTTCTACAGTTGTTTGGTTTTTAACACTGTGTCTTAGTAAGAAACAAGATAGCTATTGAAGGGTAATATTAAAGACTCTGTAAGCAATGAGTTCTTAGATCATGATACATGCCCAGAAAATAGTATTTTATTTTGCAGATTAATGGAAAACAAACAAATATACCCTGAATATTATTTATAAATACTGAGGTAAAGAAGGAGAAAAAATCCATAAAAGAATTGTATTTCAGCAGACTTGTTAATAGGTTTGTGCCAAAACATTTATCTGAGCTCTTTAAAATTGGCTAAAAAAGACAAGAAAAATCTTCATTGGTAACATGACATATTAGATGGCTTAACTGGGGTTAATTTAGACTTATAGTCATTGTAAGCATTTGTAAATATATTTTGGATTTCTGATTGTACTTTGTTGATGCAAGTATTATAACAATTCAAAAATTAATATGCTTAGTAACAGTCTGGTATATGAGAAATATAGATAACGACATTTTGAGGCATATTCCTCGTTCTACCTGTGTCAYGGAATGAGTGGTGGGGGAATGAAGTGAGTGACAAAATGCACTTCACTCGTCTGAAAGAAATAGTAATAGGTTTTATTGATATGGACAGCGATTTCACGAGATTCTATGACAAGGTCACTTATTATTTACTGCATGGAGGTTTAAGATAATACATTATTATCTTGGATACCTTCCCGTTGAGTCACGAGGTTCATATTGGAGTCCCTGGCTTTCTAAGCTCCTTCTGAGAAGAATCTGAGTGCAGCTAAATCCAGTCCTAGTCCCAGACCTGGTCAACGRTTTATGACTTAGGAATTTTGTGCACAGTTACAAAGTCAAGTTTAAAGAGAGAGTGCTATATTCACTTCCCACAAATCTGTTGTGGAAAGGGATCTCTTAACCTTGAGGAGTATCCTTGAGAGGCATCCCTGCCCAAGGGGAGATCCTGATGTGCAGCCTGCTGCCATGCCAGGAGAGCTCAAGGGGCTCTCGGGCTGTCCGCATATTTCTAGGACAGGATGATTTGCTTATAGTCATACTTTCCCTTCCAAGGACCTTTGCTACTGTATTAGCCTTTTCTCCCCATCAGGATGCAGCCTTCAGGACTGTTATGTTGACATCTGAGTGGGAGAAGAAATCAGGAAGGTGCCTACCAGGATTAGATAAATCACTGGTGGTTAACAACTGAGTAGGACTTCATGTGGAAGGTCAGGTTGAGCTGGGAAAGGAGCATATCCATCACAACCTGTTAGGACATGTTATTGTACAACTTTGTGCCATATATTTGCTGCTCAAAGCTTTTTTCTGGTTAGAGAAAAAGATGCCCTGTCTCATCAGGCTTTTATGGAAACTCTGTGATTTAAGATRCTATGTGAAGTCTTWAAAAAAAAAAAAGCTACTTAAAAATCATACAGGAATAATATTAAGGATCTTAACCATGAGGTTTTAAGGAACCTTCAAACTACAACAGTGTTTTGAGCATAAAGATTAAACTTTAGCTTTTTTTTGTTCTTTTTATTTTTCCTGTTCTGTTTTGATAGATAATACTACATGCTGCTTCAATTTCGATATCAAGAGGTAAAAAGTATATGTGCACTGAAAGCTTTGGACACCTCAGCTGCCTTCACTAACAAATGATGAATTCCATTCAAATAAAATAAAAGGGCAATAGAACATCTTAGACTGAAAATGCAGTGAGAAAAGTATCTCTTTAGTTGTGAGGTGCTGCAGCATGTTTACCAAGAAGGGAGTATGTTAAAAAAAAAAAAAAAGCCCATAAAGTTTTCAATTTAATATGTTGCTGCAATGAGGAAGGCAAGCAGGATGCTAAATTTTATTGGAACAGGTATACCTTATAAATCAAGGAAGAGTGTAGTATCCCACTGCTTATATTTTATGTCAAATATTATGTAAAATATTGGTTCAAGTGCTTCATGAAAACTAAAGTGCAGTGTAGAATAGCTTAAGTGATATTAAGTTTCATGGGTGTAAAAAATGGAAAAGCGCTAGGAAATTTGGCCCTGGGAAGATAGAAAATACAGAATGAATTGATACATACTAGGCTAATGCRAATATACAACATGAAAGGCTAAATACTACTCAAGATTTTCCTTGAGAAAAGGTTATTTTTAAAAATGAAAGGGATAAGCAATCTAGCCTAGTGATATGTCCATAGATGAGTCCATGGAAATRATCCAGATAAGAATCCTYAGGATAAATGTTGCYGTATATATATATACGTATATATATACGTATATACGTATATATATWTTTTTTTTCCACAAATGAATGGAAAAGAAGAAAAATATGTCCTTATGCCCCTATGTCCCTTTACAATCAATCTAGGTGTCATTCATTTAAAAAGCTGTCTGGATTCTTAAAATGTTTGATTCCTTGGGTTTGCAATGATTTTGGAAAGTTTACATCTCACTATGATATATTTAATTGCAAATTATGGATGCACAGTCTAAGTTGGCTCTATTTAGAGTAATTTGGTCTGATAATAGTGAAAAGAAGGGTTAGGTGTGAGGACAATGAAATGTGTGTCTTAAAACATTGGATATAACATAACTTTAACAATCTTTTGATGCCTCCATTAACAGATTCATTTGGAAGCTGGGAAGTGTGAGCTATATGAGCAGGCTTTTGGATGCTGAATGAGTTGATAACTGATTGAATCCTTTAGATGAAGCACTCAGTGGATGGACATCCTCCAGACAATCAGTGACAAGTGCAGTACCTCAGAAGTCAGTGTTGGCCTTATATTGATCACCATCTTCAACACCTAAGTAATAACCCTCCTAAAAAATGACCTGGGGGTTACTGTGGGCACTAAGGTGAATATGAGCTAGCAGTACACTTTTAATCCAAATAAACTATATACTGCACAACTAAAAAGATTGTCCTAGAAGTTTAGGGAAAATAATTATCTCCTCCTACTTGCTCAAATGAGGCTCTGTCTGGAATATTGTGTGTTTACCCACTGGGTTAAACAAATTTGCAGGAACTGGCAATCAGACTGGAAGGTCCAGCAGCAGGCTCCCAAAATGGGGATAGAGATTAGTGCATAAATCCTATAAGAGTATAAGAAAAAGTGTAAAAAATRAATACAACAATGAAAAAGAAAAATGTGAACCTCAATAGCATATTTTGAATTTATTACCATGGCTATAACATTTGACTTGTTTAGAATAACAATATTTTTACAGTATTCACAATSACTACTTGCTGTCCCAATAATAACTATGCCAAAAGGTATATATATATCGATCTAACTCAAAATGTGAAGGATATGGATACATTTTATGGACAAACTCCTTCATTCTATATAAAAAAAATCAGTGTGATTGAGAGAAAATAACAGAAGTTATGAATATCTTTTCTTAACTTTGAAACTCTTCCCAAAAATATCATACTTTTTTTTTTTTTTTTTTTCAGATATAAGTTATTGGCAGCTACTAATTTACTCCAGTGGAAACAACTGTGAAGCTATTGAGCATGTCAGGTCAAAAACCATACAGAAAGGTGAATAAAATATGCTTTTGTAGAAGAACAGCCTGATTTAGGTGTTGAAGGTTTACTGAAAATATTATCCTAAACTCAACATTATCACTGGTTCCTACTGTTGTTAGCAAGCTATATTACTAAAATTCCAAGTCATCACTTTCAGTTTTTAGGTTTAGAGGAAATGAGATGGCATTCTCATTAGTTAAAATATCAATTCTAACTCCTATTAATTTCAGAGGCATGTCCCAATATTTGTTTAGCCACATTCACATAGCACTTTTTAAATAAAGGTCTTTAGCTTTTATAGAAGAGAGCCTTTCATTCTGCTTAATGAGCTTTTAAACAAATAAGGAAAATATTGACTTTTTTCAAACCTCTAGCTTCTTGGTCTGTGACATGAGGAATTTAGGACATGATGATGACTAATAGGTCTCTGTACACTTCAAGTGTGAGGTAGTACAAAAGTTCATCTGCTTTCAATAATTCTATTTATCAACTTTTAATTAGATCCTTTGCAGCTACATGTCCTTTGATCTGAGCTAATTGATCATGCATTGTGTTTTTTAATAAGTTTCATAATAATAGTGCTTGGCACTAATACAGCACTTCTTTAGATTTTCAATGTGCTACATAAACATTAACTAATTAACCCTCAGAAAGCCCCTTGGAAGGTAAGAACAATAAGTAAATATTTTACTTCATTTATAAAAGGGAGATCTGAGCCAGGCAAAGTGATTTACCCAAGACTCTGGAAGAGRCATTAGAAAAAGTTACTCAAACAGAATGCAGGAGGCAAAGGGAAAGCAGAATTAAAGTTTGTATTTCTATTTTTCAGGAAATGCTAACAATTTGAGACATATTTTATGTGCAGATTTAGAATAAAATCTTTTTTTTTTTCTGAAAGCAGCATAAAAGTATTACCTAGAAGTACATAGCTGTGTTACATCTTAGAAATGTTCCATACAAAGATGAATTTTAAGTTGTGTATCTTTCATATTTTGTAACTGTACTTTTATCATGCTCTTATTCATGATACATCTGTAACTATAAAATATCTTGTCAATCTTGGATTTTTTAAATTTACAGCTAACATTTTTTTATTAAAAAAAAAACCTTAATAATGATTTCCTCATCAGCTACTCATATTACAAGTCAACAATATTTTGATATCAGTCAAAAATGATAGAGTTTAATGAAATTTATGAATAGGAAAAGATACTGTATTTCTTGTTGCGTTCTTTTCCTTGACTGATTTTTTTTGATACATCTTTACCTGAGATAGTTTACAGACCACAAACTAACAAAAAACTATGCCTGACACGAACTATTTAAAACAGATTGTTGTATTATTTATATCCCAAAAATCCCTCTATTGGACATATATATCCCAGCATCTATTGGACAAATGGACTTTTTGTATCATCTGTACCATTATGCATTTCTTAACTATTTGGCAAATTACTGTTTTCTCTAGAACTATACATAAACTTGAATATAGTAAACAATTGACTTCAGGCCAACATGCATTGATCTAATAAAAAAAAAAAAAGATACTAGTTGTCATGAAAAAAAAAAGTCTCTAAATGAGAATTCACTTGGATTTTTGTGATTTTGATGGCGTCCAACCAAAAAAAAAAAGTAACCAGGGTCCATCCTAGGGTTCAAAGGTTTATATGTATATGTTTATATGTAAAACCTCTTTAATTCTCTTAGCACTAAATTTTAGAGAGCACTAGATTTTACAGAGAAAATACAGATATGTTATCATCTCATTGAAAAGAAAGGTGCATATATATTAGTTTAGTGTTTGTTACATTGCAAGGATTTTATAGGCTTCTTTTTAGAAATAAATGTAATGAAATGATACATGATACATGTGATATATTTGTGCCAATAGGAGTGACTCTACAACTAAAAAACAATATTCATTTTCTATAAAAAGTAATGGTAAAAAATGAGGTTGAATTCTATTTTTTTATGCTTAACTATAATTTTCTTTTATAGCTTCTAACTCTTCCAATCTTCCTGTCCTCGTTTCATCTACTTTTGCTATATAAATTTTGGTGCTGAAAGTTTTCAGTTTATAAATAGTGTCTGTAACAAGAGGGGGGGRAAAAAAAGGGAGGGAGAATAGGGAAGCAGATAACAATTGAAGTGATAAGGTATTAAAGTGTGGCAGTCCATTGTGGCATATCCTGTAGAGATCAGCAAGGAAAAACAATCAATATTTATTGCTATTTAGCAATTAAAATCTTATCTTTTTTATAGCTTATTAAAACAGAATGTATAGAACTAACAGCTATAGGGCTTCTAATGAGTGTTGCCTACTACTTAAAGCAACAAAGATTTTGCTAAGAAACGTTAGAGTCTATACCAAGAGGTCTTCCTTTGCTCTAGCTGTTCTTGATGAGAGGTTTTAAACTCTGCCATTCCAAAACTGAACCCAAGATGATTTTGAAAATGAGGGTCTGATATCAGTGCAACAGCTGATATTGATATCAGTGCAACAGCTGATATATGAATTCTTGTAGAATTCATTTTGTAAAATCATATTGACTTAAACAAAAAAAAAAAAAAAAAAGAAAGAAACATGACAGAGAGATCCTTTCTGTCACCCAGGATGACAGAGGTGGTAAAAATGACTTTATGGAAATAATGGCCTCATTTGTGATCTATTTGTGCCACTCTTTGAGTATATTCCTGCAGTTTAAGAAGGAGTGGTAAATAACTCCTAAATAAAATAATCAACTAAGACCCCAAAGTTATTCATATTCCCCACTTTAGGCTTTCCCATTTCAGTTTATTACTGAAAACAATGTTTCTAGCAAAAATTTCATATTCCAAAGATGTAAGAGCACTTGAGGGGAAAATAAACTATTTTATGGATGATGAAATTGCAACTAAAAAATTAAAAATAAAGATTATTAATATCTTAGAATGGATGACAAGAGCAAGATAATTTTTTTTTTTCAGAAAGTCTAGTGGTGGTCTGGTTCTGACTGTGGGAAATATGAATATCTAATATGAAAAGGGTAAAATTCATTGATGTCTTCAGGTTTAAAAGAAAGCCAGTGTACAAGTTATATCTTCCAGTGAGCCTCCAGCATTCTGCTTCAGCATGACACTCCTAGGAAAAAAAAGTATTGAATCTCTTTCAAATATTGACATTTATTTTGCTCTGGATTTTGACAGAAGAAAAGTGATTATTTTATTTATACTCCATAACTATTTCCCATATTTTTTTTTCTTCATGAAAAGAAAACAAAGCAAAACATCAGCAGATATRCAATGATCTCTTTTTCCTTTACTTGTGGACAACATATGATTTCTGAGTACATATCATCTGTTGTTGTACTTGTCTTAATACTCGACTCCAGGCATCCTCTAAGTAAAGGGATAAAAATTAGTTGGCATTTTAGCCTGCAGCTTTTCAAAATACTGCAAGACACATCAAAGACAAATCACCTTGAAGCACAAAGATCAATTGATGGGAATAGCTTATCCTCCACATTATCACAGATCCCTTCATTAGGCATGCTGCGAGAGTGTTGACAGGCTATGATGGATCAGCAGGCTCCGTTTCATCACACTGTAACGGAAATTCAATCACTGCTGCACTTACTGTTGGCTTCCGCTAGGCAAGGTCTAGTAGAAAATATAACCTGTGTGTATACTTTATGGACAGCAACAGCATCTTGCTGTTAAACGTAGCGCTTAGAATCACTTACTAAAGTTATCTAACATGGACCGAGAAAATAAATGCTTACCTGAGGTGACAGGCAATGATTTATCCCTTTGGGAATGTAAAACAATAGCTAAAGTAACAAAGAGTATTTAGGATCTGAAGGGTGATGTCTGTTTCCGAGGTCTTCTGCCACCTCACAGAATCCATAGGGAAGTACTGGAGGATATTTTTGTAGTCAGATCACTGCTGGTATCTGATTCATGGWATGGCCATAGGAAAACACAACAGACTAGAAACAACAAAAGACAACAAATGCTTTTACTAGTTTAAACAGAATCTCTATTAGATCTAAAGGTAATAGTGGTTTCCATTGCTGCAAAATTCAAGGGTTTGAACTTTCCAAGATATCTCCTATGGAACAGAGCTTGTATTATTACTACCTACTGTTCCAGCTGTGCTTGGCAGGTGTGGAAATAGTTTCCTATTTTTTTTTGACTCTAGCAGCTAGTAGAACTGTTAGATACATGAGAGAGACAATAATACCAGCCAGCAAAGGCTTCAGAGCTGAGGCTTCCTTTACTCTGTTATTCATGAACCAGTAGTTTCATTCCAAAGGCACAGTGCACAGCCTGGGAAGTTTTGCTCCCAAAGTGAGAGAAATAGTTACTTGATCATTGACAGCAATTGCTTCACAGTAATTTTTTTTCTGACATTCTATAAAGAAAAGTCACCACAACATATTATTTAAAGCTGCAACTAGCAATGTGAGTTAGCAAAAATAAATGAATATGAGAACTTACCTAGTAGTAATATTCTTTTTCTATTATGGAAAGTATTAAAGTACTTTATTGAAATAGATATAGAAGTTACGTGTCTGGTATAGAACTTTCTGGAGTGTCTTTTTTGGCCTATATTAGAAATCAAATTAAAAAAAAAAAAAAAAAAAAGTAAGTATAACATTTGCCTTTAAAATATCCTTATCTATCTTGGATTTATTTTCATGACCTGTTCAATTTTCTACCATTGCAATCTCATGTTTATGTAAGTAGATCTATGTTGAGGGAAAAGGAGAAGGAATATATACATTTTTATATCTACATACATACAAAATATTCAGATGTATACGCTGTAATACGATATACTGTTTATCAAAGAAGAGAATTTTTCCCTCACAGGAGCAAGAGATTTTTATTCGAACTGCAATATGAGGAGGTATAAATGTTTCCTATACCTGCRTATATTAAGCTCATATTTCTTTTCATGAAGACTTAGTGAATGCATTATTATCTATACAATAAAGAATAACATTTCCTCCAAAGTTATTCACATTCAGGACAGCAGGAAATAAAATGTGTGTTTGTTTACAACAATTTGTATTCAAACAGAATGCTATAGTGTTCTATCAAAGACAGAATATTTTGATTCAATAATAAGTTACGGTTCACATGTAACAATAAATTAAATTTATTTAAAATAATCTTGCCCTTGTCTCATTCAGTTTGGGACAATGAAAAAAAAAAACTCAAAGATGGCAGTGACTGAAGTAATATAATTTATCTGTGAAAACTCAAATATGCATGATTTCATTTATTAAAAAGAAAAACATTTCATTAGAAATTATTCCAGAGCTTGTGTATGTTTTTCCAATTTATCAGACTTCGAAATTCAGACAATAAGTAGAATTATGAAAAGCAAGTCCTAGAAAAATAGAAGCAATTCTTTGCTGGGCAAATTAAAATAAAATTACTGTTTTTTTCTTCCTGAAGCTTAATAAAATGTTGTAATTTATTTTGATGACAAATCATTCGAAATGCAAGATCAATTTAGGATAACTGAAGTCATTTATTTCACTTTATTGGAGATTCCTTCTTTAAATACACCATGTAAGTGTTTCAGGTTGTGATAAATTATCACGTTAGGTAACATTAAGCTACATGCTAAATGAGCTGCATGGAAAGACAGCCACAAGCAGGACACGAGCCAATTTAAAGCCAATCCAAGTAGCAACCTAGTCAAATAATCTCAGTTTACATATTTATTCTATCTCCAGAGTAAATTATTAGAATATTATGTTTCTACCAGTATTCTGTATCATATTAGATGACCAATTTCTAAGTCTCCACAGCTTAAATTTACTTCCATTGAACAAGTCTTAAGAAACATATCTTACTCTTTCTGAAAGTAAGGTACTGGAATTCATACAAATCGCACATTTTCATTCTTTGTTTAATGTTTCACTATTATTGTACCTCTTTCTTTCTTACCTGATATATTCAGACATTGATTAACAGAATTTTTCTTGCACTATAAAGAACAAATCCATTCAGGAAAGATCAATTCCAAGCATTTTACCATAAATGCAAATGTGCATGTGCATATATGTGCTATAGACACCTTCAAAAAAAGATCAATATTTTAATTTTCAGTTACTTAGGTCATAGAAGAAGATTCATCAAAGTATCAAACTATCAGTTTGATATCAAACTGAYATCAAACTATCAGTTTGATTATCAAACTATCAAACTATCAGTTTGATAATTTGACTATCAAATTATCAGTTTTAGTATGCCCTTAGAAAATCATATCATAGATGTTTGTAGCAAATATTTGAAAATCTTTAAAAAAAATAAAACATTGTGTGGCTCTCTCAGCATTTTTCATTGATGTGACAGGACAATGTAACACAAACCCTGGATGAGAGGAAGATTACTATGAAGCAGTGCAAAATTGATCAGCAGAGGTTACCTGCCTAAGATGGATGTAATTATAAAAGTAAATCAATATTTTAAATAATGAAAAATAAATTATATCTTTAAAGATCTTTGTTTTACTGGTTTGCTGTGAGTAAGTCAAGTACAGACTTGCTGAAATATCTGTCACATTCCTATACCTTTCAAGACCAAACCTATGGTCTTTATATTAACAGTATTGCAGCTGGTGTCAAAAGGAAAAAGATAGTTAGACAGACTGTCAGAGATGAAGCAGCTCTTTAAATCCAAGATGAAATGAATAGTCCTCTGGTGAGAGTGTGTTTTTTATCAAAGCTGTTTTTTTTGAAATATGAATCAAAATTCAAATGAAGAAAAGATGCTTTCCTTCTGAGGATAGATTTATATTTCTTAATTGATAAAAAATACATCCTATACCCAGGGGAAAAAAAAAAAGTTTTCAAATTTATCTAGCAAACAGGATCAGCAACTTACAGGCTCCTAATTAATCACAAGGTTGCAAGCTTCTTAATATCTGTTTTGATCTAATGCTTTCCTTACCAGATACTTYCTATTTCGCTCATCACCTGCAAATTTAAGAAGATGCTCTTATGGCTCAAGGTTTTATAATGTGATGCTTCTGGAAAATATATTCTGCTGCAGATTTTGGCAGAACAAGTGACAGGAGTCTATTTAAAAGATGAATGTCCAGCATTAGATGCAAAATTGTTGGGTTGCCTGTACAGCTGCAACTGTCCAGCAATGAACTCAGTAACTCAAATGATTTAATGAAAGAAGGGATGACTTTTAATAAAGAAAGTAGTCAACATCTATCACAAAATCTGCAAGCTAAGGCAGAACCCTAAACTTTCTGATTAACGTCCAGTTACACACTCTTTTCATCTCATAAATAAAATGGATGTGGTTTTGAAAGCCTGCAGCATATAGCTTGTTTCCCAAAACTGGAGGAGTCTGAAGACTGTAAACAATCTGTCTCGTGCTACAACAGATCCCAAGCTCAGAAATGTCCAAGAGAGATTAAGTGGCTATAATTGATGTTATGATTGTCSGCACCCAGTAGCCAAAACTCAGTGCATCATCTTCTGAAACCTGTAGCCTCTTCTGTAGATGGTGGAGATGGGAAAGAAAGCCTCAGACTGCCAAGGGTTAGAGAGAGGGACAGCTTGCCAGAAAAGTGCTTTTCTCACTATGCCCAGAAGAATATATTGCCTTTTCCAATTAATTATGAGATAAAGTAGAATTGCTAGTGTTCCTCTGCCTTGCCTGCTGTGTAATCCTGCCATAATCCTAGTTTTCACCGGTGCCACATAGCCAATGCAGAACAACTGCAGTCAGTTTTTCCTCTCAAGTACCTTCCTTCTTAACTGCATCTTACCCATTTCAACATCGCTGCCAGAGCAAGTTCCCTGAGGTACTAATACATGCGATGTACTTTGTGATACAGTAGAAATTTTTCATTTGCACTCTTGTGTCGCTGGCTATGTTTTTGTCTTTTTAGGAAATTTTCACATAGTTATATTCTGCCTCTGTCACACTCCTCCTTTCTTGTCACTCCAATTGTCCCACAGCTAATGGCACTGTTTTGCTAAAGTAGTAATTAAGACACTGGGAATGGATCTCAATAAATTCACATACTTGTATGCTATAAAAAAATCATTGCTATTACATATTGTAAATCAATACCTTCTACTTAAATTCAGTCTTAAATTTTTGCATATTGCATCAATACACCTATTAAGATTATAAGCAACAACTAATACACTTTACTAAGAAAAAAAACTGCTATTTTCTGTCACCCATCAAGCACCCATTGAGAAAAAATGTCAGAGAGATTTTGGTAATAGGTTCCAGCCACTTAAAAGACCGAGGATCATAATATGTTTCTCTCCTTTTGCTCTTGCTTTTGAGTCTCCAGACTCTCCTCCTAACAAAGCATTCTGGTTTCTGCTAGAACTTGAATTTAGATTCTGCACCTCATAACACCTGTGTCTCTCACAGACATGAATGAATTTATATTCATATTCCCACTATGAAATAAAAAAGGATATATTTTTCTTTCTTCTTTTTTTTTTTTCTTTTATGAATGGGCAAGTGAAACAAAGATGACTTGAATTATTTCAAGTCCATGCACAGATTGAATTAACTTCTCTAGGCTTTGGATCATCCCCAGAGAGATTAAATAAATTATTCAGAATTCTACTGGTTTATTTCAAACCTAAGAATGAAATCTAGGTATCTTGAACCTCATACTGTTCTTCTTCTAACAAAACATCTCCTAGGAGAACAAATCTGTAAGTCTCATACTAATACAACTTCTCATTAAAAATAACATGAAAAATTCCTCAAGTAAAATCTTATTTTTTATTAATGTTTCATGCTAGAATTATAAAACTTTATTCTTAAAATTGCATAGAGCACAGTCAGAATCCAAGATACCCTCTGTCAGTGAAATTTAAAGCCKCTTTTAGAAAAAAAAGTCTGAGTGTGCACATGGTTTTTAAATAATCACACAGTGGTGCAGTGTAACTTAGCATTTTTGTTTGTTTTTAATAATGAATTTGATATTGCTTAAATGTACAAATGAAGCCCTATGTATGTGTCACTTTAGTAGAAAACAAGTGCATATATGCTTATATAGGCAATTACAATTGTAAAATATCCTTATGCGTGAAAATACAATAATAGCTAGGATTCATTACTACAGATCTGCAGAACTTGGCTACATTTGGTAACGGGATGACTTCATCGATTCTAATGGTTCTACAATAGCTGAGGTTCGCTTTTATCCAATGTTTAATTAAAAGTAATGAATTAAATACATCATTCATTTGCTTTGAAAGTAGTCCATGAAGCAAAGATAAGTTCGAAATAATAAATGGTAGCAACATGTCAGGTAGCTATACATAATATTTTTCATCAGCTTGAGCCTGTTGGTTCTCCTGTAGTTACATAATACTGACCTTGTAAGTACTGATATTTAAGAGATTATTCTTTTTCTATAAAGCAAGTATTTTGCTAATTTTAGATTATCATTCCAGTGTATTTCTTCTTTATGCTGGTATTATTCTGGTATTCCTATGTTACTAGTAGCATGAATTGAAAAATATTACCTGCCATTAACAGGCTGGCTGAATACAAATTTAGACTTTGTTATAACAAAGTGTAATGTGAAATATGCCAACCTTTATCAAGTCTGAATTTGGCCTACTTTCTGTTTATAGAATGGAGAGGAAGACAAAAGTCACTGTGCAAACTGAGGACACAGGCTTTCCTAACAGTTTGTTGTGATAACAAATTTTATAGTTTTTTTCCATAGGAATGGTAAAGCAATTCTATTGGCTCCCCAGTAAGGATTTTAAACAAAGTCAGGAATACTATATGCTCTCTGTTTTCTAGTATATTCAGATAGGTGTGTTCGTATAATCCATTTCTTGGTACAGAAGATAGCACAGATTAATAGACTTAGGTTTTATATTCCACATTTCACATTTCAAATATTCTTCTTCTTTTTAATATATTTTCTAATACTTTCCTGGCATATTTATAGCTATTGAAGGATAAATATCTGAGTGGCAATTTTATAAGTGTGACAATGTTAATTTTAGTGGAGTGTCAGCAGTTTATTAAAATTTTATTTTTTTTTTTTTTATTATACGTGAGCTACATAGGCTCTGTGATGCAACAACCATAAAAAAATAGACAAAATCTTAATCTGACCACATTCACTGCTTGCACATGCATTTTTTATTACATTAACAGAAAATTTTCTGCCTGAACTTTGCCTTTGTATGAATGTTAGGTGTGTGCATTAGGTAGTGTCTAAAGACTCATATTGCAACCAAAATTATTTCAGGTAAATTCAAAGTATTCCTCACCTGTCTGTGAGACTAAGTGTCCTATTTGGAAAATATTTCTGACACACCAGCTCATATACAGTGTTCAGTAAGAGTCTATCTACCTAAGTACTTGTTCTCCTTTTTGAACACACTAATGGGGTCGCGCTACTGCTGGCTTTTACATCAGCCTGGGAAACACCATCTGGGACAACACCATTGGGTCAACAGAGGCACAAGACAGCACGGAGGGGAATGCCCCTGTCTGCCCAGGAAGTTTAGATGGGTGAGGAGGGTCCCTCACATGAAGATGAAGGGACCTTTGCTGGTAGACCCTGTGCCCTGGTGTGTATGTGTGTCTGCATGTATGCATGAAATTGTGTGTGAGGAAGGGGATGATTCAAACATTCTGGGAAGTTATAGCAGGTTGTTTAGAAGCCATTAAATGTGAAACGTTGCAAACATGTAGTAATGGAATGTATCTGTTATACTGCTGACTTGATTCTGAATGTATAGTTCACAGCTTGCTGGTTAATTACATGCTGATAAAAAATCAATGAACCACTTAAGTCCTTTGACCTACAAGAATCCAGCAGTTTTTCCCCATGACACTTTTCAAGCTAGCTGGTTTAAGACTAATTTACATGATTTGTCCTAGTTTTGGAGACATCACAACATCTTCAAGTTTTAGATGAAGGAACTAGTAGYACAGTGTCACCAGAATTAAAACAAGTAATTCAGTTTGCAGGTAGATTAGTTCTTATATAAAATACAGCATACACAGAATAAAAAAAGAGTAATGTGTATTAGAGGGGAGATACTAATACTTATCTAAGATGATTTTGATAATTCTATTTGTTTCTTGTAACTTGTGAACTGCAGATATACCACAGTTATACTCTACAGCCCTAAATGTTTCATGAGGAGGTACCCTTATGCTCAGTCAGGTTCATATTTCAGCACAAGTTAAGAGATGTCAGTGCAGGTATTCGTTTTTTTGACATAGTGGTACAATTGTATCTCCTCATCAGGACTCAGATTTACAAAATTATATAGTGTATATAGCACATATATAGTATATAGTCCTGTCTAAAAGGACAGGATTATTAAAAGGACATATTAGTCCTGATTTTATGAAAACATGCAACGCAAATTCAAATCAGATGCATAATTTCGTATATATTTCTTCTATAGTTCAGCTCTTGAAATCTGCTGAAGATTCAGTTGAATGAAGACATACAGTGTCACAAACCCATAGTTTTCTCTACTATCCTGTCATTCTTGTTTGCAACATGATATATTAACACTTGCTCACTTGCCAGCCTACTCTTTTGAACTCTAACTTGAACTCAGCCTCTGGCTGGCATCCTGAGGAATGCAGTTTCACTTCTGCCTGTGGATATTACTGAGAAGCAGAGGATGCAATGGAAAGAGAGGAGAAGTAAATATTATGTTGTTTTACTGCCTCCTTAAAAACACACTGCAGTATTTCCAGCAGTCTAATAACATGATCTAGCTTGGAACATGTTCAAAATTAAACCGTATATTTTTAAATAAAAGCTTAGCTTTTTGTCATGTTCCAAGTTAAATTAAATTAGTAGAATGCTATAAATATTACAGTGTTTTTTAAAAGAGGTAGCTAAAATGAAATGGCTTTTGCTTCTGCTCTTCTTCTAGTTGTGCTCCTCTCACCTTCTATAGCATCGTGGATTAAGACGACCTGAAACAGCCCACTTTCAGAGTCCCAGCCTTGAGATCAGCTCATGTTGAAGTCTGGAGGAGAATAATGAGATTTCAACAACAGTTAATAAATGATAAAAATGTTGTTAACAGAACCATTGAGGAAATCAACAATGAAAACGCTGTTTTTTCTTCAAATTGTTGAACTCGCAAGGTGCCGTCAGTGATGAAATTGGTGAGAGAAGCATTAAATCTTCTAAAAAATCCCTCATAGACACAGTCATAGTATATACAAGGATGTTAGGGGGACAGTYGTTTTCTCCTCTTTATTCATTCCAATAATAATTCAGTCTGTATAACAACTCAGACCTTGCCATCTTTCTCTTATCTAGCATACAGAAAAAAAAAGAGACTAAGCAGAGAAAAATTCAAAAAATTGTCTACATAATTAGTGGCCTCATCTTGATTTTCATTGGAATTGCTTGGAAAACTTTTTTTTTTTTTTTTTTTTTTCATGCAAGCTGGCCTATACACTCTGTTTTGATTTTAAAGCTCTTTGATTTTACAAAATCAAAAAAGAGTGTATAGCATTTCATAAAACAGCTTGCAGATTAATAGTAAGGCAGATTAATACTTGATATTGGGGAGGAGAATAAGCAAGGATTTACCTGCTTTTCATTTTCTTATGAGCTACTYCCCCTCTTCATCCACATCCTTCTCTGAATTCATTACCTTAATTTTTATGAGAAAGAAAAAGTTATCAATATTTTTGTCTCACTTAGGTATGAAAATGCCTTTTTTTAAAAAAAAATGATACTATAAAATGATACATTTGAATTTAGTAAAATTGTGCTTGGGTTTATTGAAATTGTCAAGTATACCATTGAAATGTGAAAATATTCTAATATCAACTCACCAGAGTATAGGAAATTATAAGACTTAGTATCGAATACTTTAGTATCGATATTTAGTATCGAATTATATAGTATCAAATGTAAGCCAGTGAAAATTAACAAGTGATATTTTTTAGTCCAGTTATCTCAAAAACAAATACTGATATTTTCTGTGTTTAAAGAGGTGTTCAGAGATTTTAATAAACTTTATTCCTTGCTTTGGATGACTGGATGCAAACTGTTTTTAATGAAAGTTCACATTTCTTCTATAGGCATGCAGTGGTACTGTAATTTTTATAGTTTAAAGAGTTTCAAAAATTAGGAGTATGGCTATTACAGATTTTTTTTTCATATAAGTGCAATATCTTGAAMAACATTACAGAACTTCCTGAATTATGTAATAATGTTTTATATGTATAAATATATATATTTTTATGTCTATATCATCCCTATTTTAGGGAATTATAGCGAAGTACTGATACAGAGGATAATAGAAATGTACTGGTACATGGATAAGCAATCTAATTTTATACTATTTGCTATCACTTTATACTTCCTTTCTGTTAAACACTTCACTTCTAATAATATGGATAATAAAGTAAATAAACTGTTACAAATATTTATTTCCATTTTTGAGTACATATAGCACCTGCAGATTTGAGTAAGGAGTACCACATACTCTCACTCCAGTAAGTAAGTTATTTAACAATGCTTTGGCTTTCTAACATAAAATTCTGACACTAAAGAGTTGAATGTTATTAAATATCTGTCACGAAACGAGTGGTGGCAGGGGTGAGTGGGTGAGTGGCAAAATGCACTTCACTCGTATGAAAGAAATAATAGGATTTATTAATATGGACAATGATTTCACGAGATTCCATGGCAAGGTCACTTATTATTCACTGCATGGAGGCTCAAGATAATACACAATTATCTTGGGATACCCTCCCATTGGGTCATGAGGTTCATATTGGAGTCCCTGGCTTTCCAAGCTCCTTCTGAGAGGAGTCTGGGTGCGGCTGGATCCAATCCTAGTCCCAGACCTGGTCAGCGGTTTATGACTAAGGGTTCTTGTGCACAGTTACAAAGTAAAGTTAAAGAAAGAGAGCGCGTTATGTTCACTTACCACAAATCTGTTGTGGAAAGGGATCTCAGCCTCAAGGAGTAACCTTGAGAGGTGTCCCTGCTCAAGGGGAGATCCTGCTGTGCAGGCCGCAGCCATGCCAGGAGAGCTCAAGGGGCTCTCGGGCTGTCCGCATATTTATAGGATAAGATGATTGACTTATAGTCATTCTTTCATTTCAGAGGCCCATTGGCTAGTGTATCAGTCTTATCTCCCCTTTCGGATGCAGCCTTCAGGACTGCTATGTTGAGTCTAAGTGGCAGAAGAAATCAGAATGGTGGCGCCTACCAGGATTAGATAAATCGCTGTTGGTTAGCAAYTGAACAGGGCTGCGCGTAAGGTACAGGCCAGGTTGAGCTGGGAAAGGAGCAYATCTGTCACAATATCATATCACCAATGAAAATGACAGCAGGGTAACCAAAAGTTATCAACATATGCAGATACACTGGCTCCAAATTATTCAGTAAGATAAAGATATCATAGCCCTATAAGTAAACCTCAAGAACAAAGTTGTCTTCTTTATGCAATTGGAAATATGATTTTCCCAATGTGCCCAGAGACAGCGCAGTGATGAAGGATTCTCTCTCGTTGACTTCTCTGAACATTTCTTTTAATTAAATTGGGTAGTGAAAAAGTCTACTGTGATTAAAAGCTCAATTAAAAATATATAAGCAAGCATATAAAACAAATAAGCATAAATTTACTACTAAGGCTTGTGTGCTAAACAGAAGAGGGTTATGGAGTCATCGTAGTTCCAGACCAGCTGGCTGGCTGCATACGCACAGTATAGAAATTATCGTCTGTGACGCCCAGATATCATTTCAGGAGTTTAGAAACATTTTTCCTTGTTCAAATTCTTAATAACAGTAAAAAGCTGCTCACTGCAGTTTTTATAACATAACATCATAATGTCTGGAACATGCTCTGTGTAGTGCTATGTGGAACATCTAARTGTATCAAGTCTGCTGTGCAAGATGAAGAGAGACATATCCAGGTCAGCCTCATCCTGTCTCTTCCCACTCTTTTGGAGTGATCAATGTTGAGGGTCTCTCAAGCTATGCTTAAGTTTCATGACAGAACATGCAAGATGAAGTCTTTCTGGAGATCAATTTGAAGGTAAGCAGCAGAGACAGTCAGAGGTCTGATTCTCATATATATTCATGTTCATATTCATAAAACTTCAGAGCTTTCCTCTTTCTGGTGTTTCTATTCAGCCATTAAACAACTGGATACGTCTTTATATATACTACAAAAAATCTAACATCTGGTTACACCAAATTTAATAAACACTACAAACTAGAGAGGAATTCTGGAATAGAAATATTCAGTAAATTAAGAGTACCAACTAATACAGTTCCCAATCTCCATTCAAAATATATTGCTTCAAAAAATGAAACTTTCTTTAGAAATGAGAAGAAGTTCTGTGAACACATAGTTGAGAATGAGTGGATTTGTCAAAAGTAAATCCTTTGGGCTATCAGTGACAGGATATCTTTGATATAAATATCAATTACATGTATTGCACATCACACCCACTAAGACAAATTAAAGACATGTAGCTATCAGATTTCATTAACTACTGAAAGACTTTGAACTAATTTATCAGATTCTTAGCCATATGTTCTGGGCATTGAGAGCTAGTATGGGCACAGACTGACCTTTTTTTTTTTTTTTTTTTCCTCTGCTTCTCCTGAGTTGTTTGAGAATAGCATTATTCCCATTGCAAATTAGAGCAGCCTAGATGTCTAGCTGCAAGTCAAATCCCTTTCCATTTTCCTTCCACATCTTTTTAATACCTTTAATATTAACTGAACAGAAAGGAAGATAGATTACTTCAAATCCCTTCCTCCAGTGTTACACGATATTTTTACAATAGTGCTGCTGGCCAAGAGTTGTAGGAAGGCATAGACTTTGATGAGTCATTAGAGCAGGCAGGATTCATAAGACATTTCTCAAAAGCAGATCACCTGCAGATAGTGAATAATATGTTGGGAAAGACTGCCAGGAATAATAAAAAGCAAAAGAGCAAAATGGACAAGGGTGAAAATCATGGTGAATTTTCTTCCGGAGCATGAGGAAGTGTGAAGTATCCGGTGATGTCCTAAAATAGGGTTTGATATACAGATAGATACAAATGTTTTACAGATACAGGGCACATTATCCGTTCATCTCAAATAATAAAGATTCCTCTCTTGGGGCAGATTCAACTGTCAATTTGCTCCATATGAAMCATAAAACCAAGGGAAGGACCTTCACCCACCAGTCCTAGAATTTGAGGTCCCAATCTGAGTGCATTGCATGCCCATACTATAAATTTGTTTTTAATGTCCTTGATTCTAAAGCTATCTGAAAAATAAGGCATCCCATTGACAATTGCATCTATCATAATACTGGAAAATCACTTGGATTTGGGACATGTATTACTAACGAAAAGAAAATTACATTTTTACAAATAAGCAGCACTGTATGGTACATAATCATATCTTGAAAGCTGTTACTAGCACTACATCAAAATTATAAATAAGAGTTATATTGCTCATTGCTTGATTTGTTAAAAAGCTAGGCAACAGAGAGAAATATACTAGTCCTGATTTTTCAAGCAAAGGTCAATTATCTTGTTGCAAATTCTTCTCTGCTTTTGGAAGATCAGTAATAGTTGACATCAGTAACACAGTTAACATCAGTAGGGAATTTACCCAAGGATTACAAAGTTCTTCATCTAAACCATATTTATTAATTACAGAGTTCAATGACTTGAAATGACTGATACAGATTTCACTTCATGTTTCTACATTTCAGAAAATATGATACTTTCTAATTTTAAAGTCATGGATTTACTATTATTAGTAAAATGTTTTGTATAGACCTCACTGGAAATACTCACAGAAACAAGGTGCTAAAAGTGACAGTGATTTAACTGGAAGTGACCTATCCCTCAAGAGAAAACCAGGATCTACTTATCTGCCCCCTGACATCTCTGCATATGAGGAGTTTCTGCACATCATCTGATATACTTTGGTCCTTACTCAACTTTTCTCCCACCTATGTATTTAAAATTTTCTATCAAGTAAGAATGTCTTTATGCTACACAATTTGGTGTGAACAGATATTTCTAAAGCATTCACTTTGGAGACTGGAGGCTGCTTAGTCAAATTAGACATCCAAAGTTTTGTAAGAATTATTTTAAAGAATACATAACGAGTGAATAAAGTCTGCTTATTATTGTGTGTATCATGTGTTAAACTAGATTCCATGAAGTCAATATTAATTAATGCATATCACAGGATTCAAGCACTTCAAAAAAAAAAAAAATAAAATAAAAGAGAGAGAGGGAGAGATAGAGAGAGAGAAAGGTTGAATATCTGTTTTGAAATTCTAAATGTATGAGATCTAACTTTCTATTTTTGGTGACCAAGAGACAATTACTTGAAAAAAAAAATCTGCTTCTTTTGCCAGATTCTAAGTGCAGATGAAAGAGTTAGTTAAGATTAAGAGCAAGCTTTTCTCAGGTCATAGTATTACCACTTGCTTTAAAATTAATGGTATTAGAAACATGTGCTGCAATTAGATATTTCCTGTTCATGAAACATATATAATTAAAGAGAGAAAAAGATATTTAGCAGCTACCAGATGTTGTTTATACATTGCACACTGTATACAGAGTGAGAGGAATATGTTGTTCAGTCCTTTTATAAAATTTAATTTTTAAGAATTTTGAAGCATTGTCTGCATAATAATAATCATCTCAGGGCCACAGGACTACACAATACTCTATCCTCTGATGCCTCACACTATTATACTTTAAGAGTTATGCAAAAATGTCTTGGCTATTATTTTGCAAAGTGGTTGCATAAGGGATTGTGTTTATGAAGGATTATACGGGATTGCAAGGTCCCTTAACAAAGGAGAACTGCATTTTACTGAAAACTGTACAGGCAGTCAGGAAAAATAGCATGTACAATTGTATTAAATACAGAAAGCTCCGCAAAATTACCAAAAAAAAAGTAAACTGTTTAGTATAAAAGAGGCCACACTATTAGAAAAGCTAAAGCTAGGAAGCTTTACAAATGTGTTCTTTACAATGTATTCTGTAAATGTGTTCTGTAAAGTCTTGATGTCCTCCCGATTATTTTGCTTTGACTGTGAATAACTTTCCTACAAGCTTTCAGAGAGGTCTCAAAAATCCAAGCTGCTTCATTCTACAAAACCTTAAATCTTGTCTTGTGGAGCTTGCTCAGCCCATCACCTGCCTTYTCCTGTAAGAGAAGTTATAGGAAAATATCATGGAATTTACTAGATAATATGGGTCCATCATCTTGGAGAGCTAATATTTGAAAAAAAAAAAAGCAGAACAATAGAAATACTTGATGACAAGAACATGTTCACGACATTTAAGTGAGATGGAAATAACAGTGATGGTCTACATTAACTTGAAAATAAACACTGAAAGCTCTTAGAAGCAATTTCAACTGCTAAACAAATGGCCTTTTCCTTTTCTTTGTGAAATATCTTTTTTGGCTAGATTTGCAGTTGACTGAGAGAAAAAAACATTATACTAAATGATTATGCAGTATACAGCTTATTTTACCTGGAGTGTGTCTTCAGTGGATGAATTTTGTCATTTTCTGATCTTAGTTTATTTTGCACACATTAAAAAACAATATTCAATAAGTAGGTTCATCTTTTGACTGAAGAAAAGTTCAAACAGTAACACAACAGGTGGAACATTCAGAATCTGTCTCAGAKATTAGTTCTGCTGTTTTAAAAGAGTCCTGAAAAAGAACATCTGGGTCACAGAAACAAGTAATTAAGTTAGGCAGAAGAAGCAAAAATGTAAATGCCTGACTGATCTTTCTTTTTTCCCCTAAATAAACCTACTTCTATCACATTTATGTAAATATTTCATTAAGACAAAGAAAATGTTTTGGTGGGGGATATACGTATGCACCTGTATAACAAAAAAAGGAGGGTGTCTTTCGTCGAATCAGTATTTTAGTGACCATGATACTGGAGTGTAAGATAGCTGGATTTCTTCCTGTTAACTACCTGAAGCACTCTGAACCTAAGTCCTGAAGTTTCCCAACTACCATTTCACTTTCTCACTTATTTCCTAGTCACTTACGAGTTAGTAAACTCTGCTAAATTCCCTCTTTATATATATATATATATACATGATATATATATATATATATCATTGATTTTTTAACCAAACTAATATATTGATTTTAATGAGAAATCATGAAGGTTTGGGCTGTCCTATCTTTAATAAAATCTTTAATTGTGGAAATAAACAAATAAATATTTCTAAGTTCTATTTAGTCTGTTTCTTTTTTTTTTCCGGTTTATGACGTAATTTAAATAGATATTCCTCATTATTAAGTTCATAGTGTAGGTAGCTTTTACAGCAGTTAGCCTTAGGGATTTTAATGAAGATAAAATTTTATTTTCCTTGTTAATTTGTACTATGGAATGAAGCATAGTTAAAAACTGTATCATACCATAGTACAAGGTCTGATAGTCCAATACTTCCTCTTCTTGCGGGGGAAAAAAATCTTTTTGGTTAAAAAATGATTTATAATGACTCAGGAGTGGTAATTATGTCCATAATCCTACTAGATTCCAGAAGGCATTTAATCATATGCTGGACTCCATTTGTTTTCAGAAAGGTTATCATTAACCTAACTTTATCTTAATGTTAAGTGCATCATTAAATCATGCACATATTTTACATTAGACATGCTTAAATGGTAAGCTGCATAGAAATGAGCTGCTGAGATAAAGTCTTAACTTTGTGATATTAATTATTTTATGCAGTCAGTGTAGATTTGGGAAGTGGGGTACATAACCTCAAGGAGTTGTGATTTAATTAACCTTTCAAATACAGTTTGTTTTAATGTGAACAATTCTGTTTAATTAAAATACTGATTGGTAAATTTCTGTTGGAATACTCTAGCTCGTAGTAAGTGAGATCATAAAAACAATTTTAAGAAAAAGATGAGAAAGAGGATGTCATTCAGTGATATAACAAAGTGTAGGAAATATTCAGATTTCATATCAACATGTCTACAAGATCCTGCTATAAGTATTTACACTTAGGACTCTACATTAAAACTAATAATTCTTCACAGATTTTGAAAAAATACATGTATTCATCTTTATTCATATAACAAGTGCAAATATTCCTATATATTAATATCATCTGGTCCTCTTTTCTGTTTAAGAATCATAGAATTATAGAATCCTTATGGCTGGATGGGACTTTTAGAGATCATCTAGTCCAAGACCCCTGCACACACAGGGTCACCTTGAGCATGTGGCACAGGGCTGCATCCAAGTCAGTCTTGAATATCTCTAGAGAAGGAGATTCCACAACTTCTTTTGGTTACCTGTTCCTGTGCTCTGTCACCCTCACTGTCAAGGAATGTTTCCTTAAGTTCCTGTGGAACTTTTGGCGCTTCAGTTTGTGGCCATATCCTCTAGTCCTATCACTGTCCACCACTGAAGAGAGGCCTGCCTCCCTACTCCTCTCTGCCTCCCTTGAGGAATTTACAGACACTGATCAGGTCCCCGCTCAGCCTTCTCTTCTCCAAGCTGAACAGGTCCAGCTCTCTCACCCTTTGGTCATAGGGCAGATGTTCCAGGCCCCCTGATGAACCTCGTAGCCCTGCGCTGGACTCTCTCCAGCAGCTCCACATCCCTCGTGTACTGAGGAGCCCAGAACTAGACACAATACTTCAGTTGTGGCCTCACCAGGGTTGATCATTTCTCTCGACCTGCTGGAGACGCTCTTCTTAATGCACCCCTGGATCCCATTGGCCTTCTTGGCCACCAGGGCACACAGCTGCCTCATGGTCAACTTGTCATTCACCACCATGTCCAGGTCCCTCTCTGTGGGGCTGCTCTCCAGAAGGTCAGTCCCCAGTATGTACTGATAAATGTATATTATTTCTTACAATACAATAGATCCGTAATTGCATTTAACTATTCCACTTCAATGGTTACATATATTCTCTTAATTTAAAATTATAAGTTAATCTTGCAGTGCAATTGCATATAATTACATCTGTATGTAAGATAGAGGTTTCACCTAATGTCTTCATATTGGAATGAAAAACTCATAACAAATATGAAGGAGAGAGGCCTTAGACATACTATGTTGCAGGTGTATGACAAAGAGCACATTTTCCCTCCTGAAATCTTACACTTTTCATGCTTAACTTTATTTCTGGTGAGGATCTCCTATAACTACCAAGGAATTACCCTAAAAAGTGAAGCTCAGAGCAGATAGGATCAATACTCACTTGTTAGTCAGATCTAGAAACAGAGACTAGCATTTCAGATCTATTTTAAAGATATATTTTAATTTGGGACAGGAAATGTACTTTAASTGAATTTTTAATCTTTAAATGCAATTTAATGTCTCTTTCAAATATTAAACCATTGAAGGAATGTCTCCTTTGAAATAAAAATATTCATAACCCTATTCAAGGATCAAAGGAAGGAAACATAAAGGCTGGAAAAAAATCCTGATATTCACAGTTTTGCTGGATCCTCTTCTCGTTTTATCTGTATGTAGAGGTGTGTGTTTATTTCAGTGTGTAACTGCATATATCTGGTAGTTGTGAGCCTGGAAAAAAATGTCACAAAGAACTATGCAATATTGTACTATTGAATAAGAAGCTGTGATAATCCAGCTTTTTGGATCTACCAAAATGAACTGAATGTCTGCAAAAATTCTCTGGGGACAGCTACAGTTGGAAATGAAAGAATATATGAATAAACTATATATATATATATATATATATATATCATTCTGTTATATCCCATGCCATTTCCTGACTTACTCTTCTCAAACAAATAAACAAAATATAGATGAAATAGACTAGAGAATTATAGTAGGGTTACTAGATGAGCACTGTGGTGGATATCCAATTTAATTTGATAGCTCTCTCCTAGCTCTCTTCTACTGAAGAAAAGGCATTGAATAATCCTGACCTCTGAGCTTATATGTAAGAAGGACTTGTTCTCTGTCTATTTCACTGGAATATCTTCTGGTTTTTTTTTTTGTTTGTTTGTTTTGTTTTGTTTTGTTTGTTTTTTTTTTGTTTTTTTTTTGTTTTCAATTTTCACTTTGAAAAATTGGGATGCTTTTCAGCATACAAAATATTCCTAGAGGAAACCATTAAGTTACATATCTTCTTTAATTTTCATTGATTTTTTTTTTTTTTTACTTCCAAAGCACAGCATTAACGGGAAAAATCAGTTGTCACATACTCTAGTCCTCAGTCTTTCACATGTAAATAGATACCTTTTTCTCATAACAGTTTCAGAACAGGGTTCAGGGATATACTTCTCTCATTCTCATAAATGCCTATTGAATATCCTTCTCCATTATGGTGGATACTCTGTTCTTTTCTGTAGGGTTAAACACTACAGTACTGCTAGCTTTAATATTCTTTTATCATTCAGTTTGGGAAAATAGCTTTAAATATGTCAGCAGAGGTTTATAGATTAGATGACCCAAATAAAATTGAATTGATCTGGGAGTTGCTGGTAATTTCAAAATACATAATGTATGCTTTTGTTACTAATAGTTACTCCAAAATTTTGTGGGGTCAATAATTTCCTCATTTCTGTATTGGCTTGCTCATCTAAAATGACAATATTAAACAAGAATTTCTATATTATCAAATTAACTTTTTCTAATCCAAYTTATAATAAGATTTACTGCACAAAGAGGAGACCTGAGAATTTATTGGAGGAACTCACAGTAGGAATTAGTAAAATGTGTAAGTTAGTACAATTCATGGCATAAATCTGACTTCTGCTTAAAATGGTATGTAAGGGTGTGCTAGTCTTGCCTCTGCTCCCAGAGAAGACCTTGGGACTTTGGATTATTTTGTTGTACCAAAATATGCTTAATTTAGGCTAATTGGACTCAAAATATAGTACTATTTTGAGACTACTAAGAAATCCCTCATCTACTTTTCTGGGAACTTGAACAGGTTATATCATAACTCCCACCTCCTTGCCCCATGGCCAGACTGTTTAAATGAATGAAAGAAGATTAAAATTACATTATCAGATTTTTTTTTCTTGAATGGTAATGTTAATTTACATCAATTCATCAGGATGATTTAGGGTTTCATCTTGTTGATTCATGAAAATGGACAAATTAGAAGTCCCATAGCCCTTGTGCATTTTTGGAAACATTGCCTTTGTCCTCTCAGAACAGAATAAATCCTTGGAGAGGAGCTGCTTCTCTGGGATGCAGTTCTCTATTCTGAAAATCAGTTGTAATCAGATTGACTTTTTAGGAAAATGTTATGATTTAGAATCACAGCAGCAATGATTATAAACAGTGTTCGACTTCAGAATGTTACCTGCGTGCAATGTTTATCCGCATTATGCTAGAATAAAATTCTATGTACAAATTTTGATTCTTTTCCTTAAAGCATTTCATGCTAAAATGAGCAAAACAAGTCATGAATATTTGATAAAAGCCAAAATATATCAAAGATTCGTAACTTACTGCTACTAGAAAATCATGGCAGGAATTAGTTAATGGAAAAGGTAGCTTTTGCAAGATTGAAATAATGAAAAGAAATATACCACAACAATTCTTATATATAAATATATATTTAAGAAAACTCCAATACGTTTTATTTCAAATTCCATACAGTAGCATGAAAATACTTCATATTAATTTCTCAAAAATATTTTCACACAGAAGAAAGGTGAACTGACTTAAGCAAACACTTCAGACCGTATCAATATTTCTAAAACAACTGGTTTTGTTTTGGAGTGTAGATATATTGAGTTTGGGAAAATATTTTTTTAAATTTCTTTTTTCCACTCTGAGAAATAACAGGATGACCACATTTTGCTCCTTTTCTGCAAGGGAGGAAGGATTGATTTATGAAAATATTGTACAATGGACATTTTAGATGTTGTTTGGCTTTGTTAACTCTCAGGCACTCACTTCCAACAGTTTAGCTATTTTTCATGTTGTTGCCCTGCACCTTTCCTACTTGCTTTGATTAAAACAGAAAAAAACAACTCATGGAACAATCTGTTTGCTCACACTGCAGCAGCTGTTAGGGGATGCATATGAAACTGTAGCTTCATTGAGCTTCACACTACATGCTCATGAAGAAATAGACTGTAACTCTAGATGGGGAGGAGACAGCAGGGAATAAAGAACATAATAAAAACAGATACAATGTATCCATTTTTTACTGAGACATACTCAAAATTTAAAAATTTTCAAATGCTTAGATGACATGATGTATATAGAATGTGCCTACAAGTATGAGTGCACAGAGTTTTGGACCTCTTTGCCCGAGTTGGATGAGTTGGATCGCTGAGTTGGATGGCTCCAGTATGGAAACTGTGCTGCTAAACTCTTGTGCCCATGATAATATGATTGACCTTTCAACTTAGAGACTTTATCATCCTGAAGTGCTAGCTTTCCATCTCTGCACACACATACAAAGTCAGATTAGTTCATAGCTAAAGTAAACTACATTTAGTCGGAAGCATTTAAAAGAGAAATATTCTAGTCAAGATACTAAATGTTTCTGAATTCCAATGTTTTTTTCTTGCCCTTATTTTTCTTGCACAAATGGAAACAAAATAAGCTCACATACACAGGTAAACTCACAGATTTTTATATGAATCCATCTGAACAGCTCACCTGACAATATATCCTTCAAAGATGAGGTTTTCATAAATATCTTCAGTTTGACAGACATGGTGCAATTCATGTCCAAATGTGTAAACAGATTGTAAAGATTCCAAAAAGCAGGCAAAATTAAAAGGCAAATTACTATTCTCTATGTATCTCTAAGTACTGAAAGAATACATATGTCTCATCACATAAAATAAAAATAAGAAACAGAATTTCTGAATATTGTGTAAAATGACTTGTGTACAGATATCTCCTACACTGCACACATCATCACCTCCTTTCCATCAGAGAGTGATTGTCAGTGGAAAATAATCCCATATTTTTTCCATACTCTAGTTATCAGTAGTAAAACGAGCAGAACTGGACTGACATCCAGTCTGACAGATGTATTRAGGAGATACAGGACTGACATCCATACATAAACTTATATGAAACTTTGACATGTATTTTAACAAACATACAACTACTACATAGGGAAAAGGAATTTCACTGTTCAATTTGTCCAAAAGTCCATCTGCAAAAGAATAAATAAATAGAGCAGCTATCTCAACATCTCCACTCAAAAAGCTCTGTTAGTTATTGGATTAGTAATAATGTAATGGAGAAGGAAAAGAAATAGATTACACTTAAAAGAAACTACGCAGTCCTGATTCAACAAGAAAATGGGAGTGAGCTGATTGAGGAGGTAAATGGATCTTATTTACAAAGCTGGACCAGAAAGCACTTAACAAGGACTAAGAACAAGGCCAGATCCATTTGCATCATAATACACACACACACACACACACCAAAAAAAAAAAAAAAAAAAAAAAAAAAAAAAGTGCTTTGGGACCCCCGGGAGATATGAAGACGCTATAGTTCCCAGAAAGGTTCCCAGTACAGAAATGACAGACCACCAGCATATCAACATGGAGAGGAGGGCACTGCAACATTTGCACACAAACCATGCTCACGTAAACCTGTGTGACATGTGGCCAGACTCTCTCCAGCTGGTCCCTTCAGTGTCCAGTTCCCAGATCTATGCTTCTGCTTGCCAGCTAGTCTGACTTGAAACTGATGCACACATGCAGGTAAAATAGGTAGAGTGCTCACATAGTGCTCTCAAGGGAGAGAAATAATTAGTAATAGACTTTACTAGTAAGCTAGGACATACTGCCCAGGTCAGACACAGTTCTCAGCTGGACAAGCATCCTGACTATCAGCTTGTTTACACATGACTGCCCTCTTTTATCCTCCCTCTCTCCATTTTTTTTTCCCTTTCTTATGTTTGATCCTAAACTTCCTAAAGTAAGATTTGCACTTTCTCACAATGTTCTCAAGAATCCCTGAATAAATTTTACACACTCCTATAATCCCCACTTGAATAGGCTGTAAAAAGCTTGCTTTTTTCCCCTCTGAGACGTGATACTTCTGTTTCCCTTCTTATCAGTTGCACGGTTCTGGCTGAGTCTCTCCAAGGTCACAGTGCTGTAGTTACTCTAACAGCCCATCAATCAGGGATCTGAGAGCTTGGGTCTTTAGTTTGTCTTTGTTATCTACAAGCTCCTCTGGGCTTGTGCATCTCTGTGTTCAATTTGTTACTTTTTCTGTTTCTTGTCTTTGGTTTTTAACAAGATGTTCTTACAAACACCTAGCCAATAACTGGACAGTGTTACAAACCACACACGTCCTTACATTCCAGGTGTCTTTACAAAATCCTGTGTCTAATATTCGGCCTAGCCATATTCCTTTCCCCCCTTACTTTTCCTCTCATTTGATTTAGACACTAGGGGAACTTGGAAAGTGAACAGAAGACAAAAAGAGGGGGGACATATTCTGCCAAATGCATCTCACTACATGCCAATCTCACTTTGCTATTCATCAAGAATATTTTTTGTTTTGGGGGTATCTTTCAAGAACAAGAACCAATTCAAAAAGATGTATTAGGGAGATACAAGCTATCTGATCCTTTATACCGTTAAAGAACAAGATCATAATCTGGAGCTTGTGAGTCAGATAGTGATTTCAGTATTGAATTAATCTGCTTACCTTTTATAAAATTACTATGAAGGTTCAAAGTTTATTCAAATTCCACAAAAAAAAAGCTGGATTCTTTTTCAGAGACCTGACTGTATTAATGACCTTCATGTACTATGTGGCCGTTATCTGTGTCACTGCAGCTATTTATATGTTCATAAAAATATAGCAGTTTCTAAGATAGCGTTCTTACAAGCCTTTTCCACAAATGCTAAAAATTGAATAATTTACCAGCTCTTGTATCTCAGCCAGGATATTATCTGCTAAACTCTTTAGAGTCAAATGAAAAGGTTTCTTATCCTGAAAACACTTATAAACTACTTGCAAAAAATGCTGAAGTCTAACTGCTTGCTTATTTCAAAGCAAAATTTCATTTAGATATTCTTTCTGTTTTATTAAAAGTTCAAAGACTGTTTTAAAACAAATATATACTTTCATTTGCAAGACAGTCTAAAAGCTGTATAATTGTAAAGATCAATAAGGCTTGCGTGCCATAGTTTGGTCTCTTTTATGAATAGCTAGGCATTGGAAAGGATTACATGGTTGACTGACAGACATAATTTTTGTCTAAGTAATTTATCTAAAAATATAGAGAGAGACACAAAAAGATGAACAGAGTCTTCGCTCAAATTCCTGATCTTACATAGATTATAAATATATATATAAATCATATACAAAATACAATGAAACAATGAATCATATTGCCTTTGCTTTTCCTTCAATTTTTTTTTTAAAAAGCATTTACTCTTTTCTGAAATGCACATGCCAAAATGTTCCCTTAGACAAAACAGAACTAAGGGAAAACTTTAAAACTACTACAGAAAGTATTTTCTACCATTAAGGTATTTTCTACCATTAAGGTACAACAGTTTATGTCACCATTTTTTTTTAATTTCCAGGTGGATTCTTAATTTATGAAGCTTAATGCTTTTTTTCAATTTCTTATCTTGTATTTTTTGAAATATAACAAGGAAAAGAATGTCAGATGAGCTTCAGTTTCATCCCTCTCTTAATTATAGCTTCCATGTTCATTGTAATATTTATTTAAAAGTGACAGACTGCCCCTGACTTGCACAGGCAAGTCTTAAAGCCTTAAAATCTGAGCATGCATACTTTCCTACACATGCAGGAAATGTACATTATGTGTTTTTGAGTAAGAACATCAGGGTTGCAAAATTCAAAACTAACAACTCTCTGTAACCAGACTATTATTCAGCTACTGCCCTGAAAATAAACTATTTCTTAAGTTTATCAAGCCATTCCTTACTCTGTGCAATACTTTAGAAAGTGCTATTAAGTATCCAGCACTGATAACTGTCCCTCTCTCACTCAGGAATACAATAATCAGTAATCTAGGTGCAGAGAGGAATATTAACTAACTGCTCCTCTTCTGAATACATGCCCAATGTATATTCAGTTATGCTACACAAAGAAGAAAAGCAAAATGAAACAAAGCAAAAAACAGCTTTTCTGGGAAGCAGCAAGAAAGGTTCACTTTAGCATTCATAGAATATGGATGTACCCTGCAAAGGAAGAAATGCAGTTTCACTTTAATGAAGCCAACTAAATACCTGTCCCCGTCATAAAACTGCTTTTTATTTGAGTTGGGCCTCTCTGGAAATGCCAATGGCCTTGAAAGCAAGAAGGACTGAGAATATATAAAAAGCCAAGAAAGCTGAAGTTGTTTGATGCACAAGCTCCAAACCGATTTGGAGTTGAGCAGATTCTCAGAAGTCTCTTAGTCTTAGCACTGTCCAGCTCTTCACACACTTGAATAATCTCATTTAGATATGTTTGACGTGTCATAGTGTAGTATATTCAGAAGCTCTTTGATGCATCTTGACCAGTGAAACTGTACTGGAAAAGCAGGTTTGGCGACTGAAACTTTGTATACAGAGTCATATGGAAGCATTTTATATATTCCCAAAAGATCATGAATCATTCCTTCTAGGAAGGTTCAATATAAAGCACATTCCTTTTTAATATGGARCACAGCAAAAGGAAATATTTATTATACACCCAGTGTATACTGTCTCATAGCCATTTTCCAGAACTTTCACTCTATATTTCATAAACATTTTTTTTTTTCAGCAACACATAAAAGTCTGGGTTCTCAATAGGTTCTCCATACTCTTAATAACACCAAAATTAAAAGATAAATTAATAATATGTCAATATATCAGCACTGATAATGAAATAACTTGAAAATTACTATTCTGGATCTCACTTAATTAAGCTGTATATACCTGCATTGTAAGTCCAGTTCAAGCTTCACAATCAATTTTGTAATAACTACAAAGAAACTTGATAAGATATGAAATGATGACAATTAAAAAAACAGTGAAACTCATGCTTTATGAGTTATAATAGTTATTATTGTTATTTTAATTATCATTATTCATATTCAATTTTAAATAAGTTATGGAAAAATATTTGAAATATCATTTTCATTTTATGGTGAACTAATTGTGTGTCTACATACTCAGGTAAATTTCTCAAAGTTCAATATAAAATTCTCATACACTTTGATACTTCCAGAACAGAAAGAAACAATAACAAAAAGTTGTATTTATCTGGGAACTACACTAATGTGTTTTGTCTCAATACTATCCCCTTCAGTAATTTTTGGGGCAGTTATTACTGTAAAACTTCAAAATAAAATTCAAAACCTTTTCTTTTAGAAATATTTTTGGATTTAACAATGATAATTTAGATTATGTCCCAGTTTGCATGGTAGAGCTGACCCTTAACGTTCTAACAGGCCTAAGTAGTATCAGTTTTACTTTAATCTAAGCTACAGATGTTGCTTTATTTTTTAAATAGTTGAATGCTGGAGCAAAATAGGGTAATGCCTTGATAGACTCCAAGAAATACTTTATATACATAAGAAATTGAAAACATTGTATAAATATTCAACCTGTATTATTATACTCAAGTATTACTGAGTATTATTTTACTTAGGATGAGTTATTATATGTCTCTGAAAATGACTATTCTGGTAACTGTCATTATGTGAAGGTAGGATGATATCTTTCTCTTTACAGCTTCAGAAAGTAGCTCACACTTGACATTAATGATCTTGGAACAGCAGATTCACACTCAGGAAAATGTTGCTTCTAGTTTCACTGATATAATGGAGAGCAAAAGGCTATTTTCATATGAGTAAAAACATTATTTTGAGATTGAAAAAAAATGTTCCTCTTTAAAGAATCCTCTTCTTCTCTCCACAGAATATATATATAGTATAAAGATGGTAGGATAATAAAGAATTAACAACCACGCATTTTGCATTAAGATAAAACTATGGAGAGTGGATATAACATTAACTTAAGAAAGTTATTCTAGATAAAAGCAGTAAGCAGAGCTTTCCAAAGAATAGTAATTTTGTTTCCTGACATATTTTGAGTTCTAGACTTGTTTTTATTCTGCTTTGCCATGAAAATAGAACCTCTTAAATGCTATTGTCAAATGGAAATATATCAAAATATCTCTCTCATATTGAAAAGGTCAACCTTTTGATGCAAGTCTTTCTTCTGGCTATTTATTGCCAATCAAAAACTTTTCACAGATGTTTTTTATTTTTAWTTTTATTTTTTTTTATTTTTTATTTTTATTTTTATTTTTAAAAACTAAATGCCTCCAAAATAAAAACACCCTTTTCAATCATTATTGTTCCATAAGTAGTCAAAATTGTGGCTGACACTCCGGAGGGCTGTGCTGCCATCCAGAGGGACCTGGACAGGCTGGAGAGCTGGGCAGAGAGGAACCTCATGAGGTTCAATAAGGACAAGTGCAGGGTCCTGCACCTGGGGAGGAATAACCCCAGGCATCAGTACAGATTAGGGGTCAACCTGCTGGAAAGCACCTCCAYGGAGAGGGACCTGGGAGTCCTGGTTGACACTAAGTTAACCATGAGTCAGCAGTGTGCCCTCGTGGCCAAGAAGGCCAATGGGATGCTGGCCTGCATCAGGAGGAGTGTTGCCAGCAGGTCAAGGGAGGTGATTCTGCCCCTCTACTCAGCTCTGGTGAGGCCGCACCTGGAGTACTGTGTTCAGTTCTGGGCACC
>NW_020455866.1:2306487-2315443 GCF_003342845.1 Nothoprocta perdicaria | reverse complement strand
AGGAACATTAACTTTAATGAAAGAGTAATTAAGGAGAAAAAAAATCAAAAATCACTTGACATTATTCCATATATGTTTAGAAATTTAAGCATATAAGCACTCAGAAATACATAATTTCTGCATTTTGCTTGTCAGTGGAAACATGTAATAAATTTCAGTAATAATATGATTATGGGACAAGTATTTATTTTTTTGTACTGCTCAAATRGGATGATATATCTTTATATTTTGAAGGCAAGAATAGACTTCCTTCAGGAAACAGTGAAGAGCTGTAAGCACAGGCATTTCTGCATGTCTGGTCTTATCTGATGAGGACTTCTCTATTTGTAGCTGCATAGCTCCTTAAACCAATCACAAGATGGTACCAGAAGCATGGCTTAAACCCTTAGTGAAATTTTGCCACACTGGAGTTGCATATACAATATACTGCACATTTACACTATTTAGATTATATAAAATAAAAAARTTTTAAAAAAGGAACAGGTGTTTTCCTGACTATATTTTATTTAGAACAGGGGCTAGCCCTCCTTTCCAGGTGCAATTTTTGTTGCTCTAGTAAGTCATACAAGTCACTCTTCTTATAAGAAAAAAAAAAAACTTTCTTCCAGAATTTTAATTCACTCTTCAATAGACTTGCTGACAAAACTAGAAGGAAGGATAAAGATTCTCAAAAATCAATGGTGATCAGAACAGCCACTGGCGGAAGGTCTGATTCACAGTAGGTACTTGAATCAGGATGTCTGGTATTTTAGCAAGCATCCCAGAAGAATACTTTATTGACTCGTGCCATCTGTTAAGCACTCACCATGCAAAAAGGAAAGAAGTTGTGATGTCCAGAAGTTACAGTGAGATGTAAGACATTGAGGTAACCTGGGAGAACAAGTTTATACCCTCACCTTAATGAACATTCGGTGTTTTTTTCTGTGAAATGGAATAGCTCTAACTGATGTGTTAAGGGAAATTTAATGTGAATGTACCTATCTTTGCGGCTGGGGCACTCCAATGGCAGAATGGTAAGTAAAGGGCTTGAATCTTCCACATCCCCAGTTAATGCCCTACACAACATGCTTTCAGCTGTTCTGAGAACTGCATCTCTCTTTCCTCATAAAATAGTTTCAGGGTCACCCAGGGAATAAATTTGGAAGATTCTGTTGGATAGGAAAAGAAAAAAAAAGAAAAAAAAATACATTTTCACCTAGTTCTATATATAAACACACACAATCATGTCACCGGTAACATATGAAATAGCAGCCCATATGCTCTCTAACTAAACACAGACACCTCTCAAATGTAGCCCCTAACAACAGGGTGATCTTATTAAAACTGTCACATCTAGAGCTCTGTGTTTCAGCTATATTTAGCACAGCATCACTCCTGCAAGCTTTATGTATAAGCAAGAGAACTCTGTTTCTATTGCTTATTTTCAGCACTACATGCCACACAGCAGCAGACTGACACTTCATATAGGCACTTTGTTCTATTGGGCAAGGTGATGAAACAGTGGCATTCAATATAAACAGAGAAGAATGGTGCATAGCTTAAATCTGGCCCTGAAACAAGCAAACCAAGAAAGAGTGCTCTTTAAGCTCAGCTTCCTATGTGTTCATTTTCAGTGGATCTGTGGGGCACTGCAAGCTGACAAGTAAAATCATTTGCCTCGTAGATCATGAACAGAACTGCAGTAAGATAAATTGTGTGCAAAAGAGCAGGCGCAAAATAAAAATCAACAATACATGATATACTGAAGTAATGAGGATTCTGCAGTAAATTAAAGGACTTGTTAGAAATTAAAAAACAAAACCAAAAAATACGGCTTCTGCATACCAAATATATAACAGAAGACAATGTGATAAAGTAAGCATAGATGACAATTAAATACATTAAAGCTATGATATGTGGATAAAGGAGAACTTTAATCATTGCTTACAAAAGGAATGAGGACACCTGCTAATTCCAGGTGGTCAGTGGTTTTGAAGGATCCACTTTAATGAACTGTCAATCTAGTCTCTATTTTGTTAACATCCATTCATAAACATTCTGTCAGCTGCAGGAAGCACAGTGAGGTAACTTTACTGTTTGCCATACCGGGTTTGCACAAGGGTAGAAGCGATGGCAGAAAAAAAATGTTTGAATATGAAATACTAGCTAACAGCACAGTAGAGCCTAATATCCTAAACTCTAGTCCAGCAAAGCATCCATATAGTGTTAGATCTAACACAGGACATTTGTTATAGGGTAGTGTGATTGAAAACAACTGAAAATGATCTGAGACAATATTTTTTATCTGGGCTTAAGAACTGCTGAAGAAGGAACAGCAATGAGTTGTTAGATACATAGATCATATGTAGCCTGGTTATGCATCTAAGCACTGCAGGCAGAACTGTTGAACTGGATGTTGAATCCTCTCACAAAGGCACTGATGACTATGTGAAGGGGTTACATGTTTAGGAATAACAGTAGAAAAACCTGTGAGGTACAAAAAATGAGTGGAAAGGGAACTCTAGAGAAGCACTTTGAGTAAGAGGGAGAGAGTGAGCTAAAAGGCTAAAAGGATGCTTCAAAGATTGAGCAATGACACTTGCTGCTCTTTGGTTTCAACTGTCTTCAGGGAAACAGGCCTTTCATAGTCTTCATAAACATGATTTCATCGAGAGATAAGGAGTCCTCTTTCATTTGCTATTTTTCAATAGAGCCATCCCATAAGACCCCAAATACTGTTTAATCAAGGAGTCAAAATATTTAGGTAGGCTCAGATAATAGTGATGTGGAGGGAATGAATTATGGTTTTTGATAGACTAATACCTTAAACTCCTTTATGAAATTAGTTTCTTGTTGTCTTTGAATCTGGTAGGAGAAATTTTTTACTCTGGGTACATTTCCTGTATCAGTTCAACACCTGTTTATCTACGACAATGTTATAAAACACAAGCAGTCCAAATCACAAAAATATTCAGATATTTTTCTCCTTCATACTCTCTGCTCAAAATATGTTGGTATTAGCACTCCTGTTTGAAGCTTTAACAGTGGAAGACTATTAACTCCCCAAATTTCTGTAATAAGCTTCACACTAGGAGCTTAAAAACCTATTTTTCAAATAGGAAATGGTTAGGAAGAAATCTTTTAAAAATGAAACTTTATACATAGAGATAAAAGGAGTTATGAACTGCAGGTGCCTTGCCTTGAAGGTTGCATAATACAGCATTCAGGTTGCTGAAGAGGATGGTTGAGGTCATTAGTCCACAGGAAATCATTATTCTGTATTATATTTAAACTGGTTAAACACATTTCTAAAAGTGAAGTAATGAAGAATGGCAATTTCAGAGACTTAAAAATGCTTCTCTGTCAGGAGATTTTATGATTGAAATAGATCTGATCCATCCTTTTGCCAGTATACTGACTGATAATTATTTTTATCAGAAGTTTCCTTTGGGAAGCCACTTTAAGAAAATGATTTTTGATCTCTCTACTGGTCAAGGACATACAGAACAGTATATGACCCTTGATTTGTCCATGAAGTTGTCTTTTTGATTACAACTCTGGAAAAAAAAGAGGTTCTGTTTTTCCTTATGACTACTCACAGGCAAATGCATCCTTACGACAAATAAATTTGTAGCTAAAAATATAAAGCATAGTTTATATAAAAGTTCTGTGTTACACCATATATGCCATCTTTGTGTAATTCCAAGTTCTATGAAAAAAATACCAGCCTATCACATTCTAACTAATGGAATTACAGGTCCTGTCTGCTATGAGATGTTAATGACCTCACAAATTCCACTACCCATGTCATTGTGCTATTTGCTATGATGTTTCTCTATAGCTGAACTTTTTTTTCCTCTCTGAAAAATATTTGCTTGAACAAATATTTCTCACAAAGGAAGAAAAGTATAGATCTAGACTATAAGGKTTTTTTTTTTTTTTTCTTGTAATTCTTTTTATCTTATCTTACAAGACAGGAGATCAGTATGACTCATTGTTACAGAACAAATGACTGCCTCTGTTATTAAGCATAAATAATGTTAATAATTGCACCCATCTACACCTTGTCAAATCTTAGCTTTGCATCTATCTCAACTCTCTAACTCTTTCTGTGACTCAACAAGGCAGAAATTATTACAATACAAGAGTTTTTTCAGTGCCCAAGAGCTGCATAGAATAGGCTGGACATTACCACTTGGAATCAATAAGAAATAACAAGGGAGTCTTAAGGTTTTGAATTTCTCCAAAATGGTGGTCTTCATTTATGTGATCAAGTTAAGAGGAAAAACCTTTTAACATGGGGCCAAGCTCTGTGCTAACTGGGATGCTCAGATGAGAATGAATACTGAAGAGATACAGAAATCCATGGCTTTTGAGAGTTATGTAAACCCATCATTATCTAAGAGGAACTTTACTTTGTAATAATTTCCACTCATATTGACTAATATTTTTTTTCTTCTAAAAAATATTTCTTTCGTACATAATATGTGCACTACAGCACTAGCCAAAGGAAAAGAGAGAGCACTAATGAGTACAGGCTGGCATTTTAACCACAATTTCACATAGACCTCCTCTGAGTGAGAATAGAGAACTGCTATTGGTAAGGATAGATAGAGAGATAAAAATAAATCCACTCTGCATCATCACCACTGGAAGAACTGTATTCCTACTGGTCACAGAGTAGACCAGTAAAAACGGGAAAAATAAATTTTTTGCATATATATATATATATGTATATAGACATATATGCACAAAAAAAGGGGGGGTTATGACCATATTTGTGACCATGTTTGGGAAGGAAAAAAAAAAAAAAAAAAAAAAAGAAAGTAAATAAATATGACATATTTGGCTCTCCAGACTACCTGAGCTTTATATATCCCCTTCACTAGTCCTATGTCCTACCTTAATTGTACACAGTATAACTTTTGTGGTATCAAGGATAAGCAGACTATGTCAGTCTGTTATTAATCTCTACAAAAGCTCTGCAAAAGGTGTTGCAATTCAGTAATTACTGAACACTAATTTTATACAATTCTTTACCTTTAAATAACAGTAATGTTGTGACACAAATCCATAAAACCCAGGAAATTACAAGCTAAGAGTGACAATAGGCCCTTAATTCACATTACTATGAAGAATCTACAATGATATGAATTAAAGAAGTGGTGCTATCTTTAAAGCCATTTTCCTCCAGTTTAAGTGCTTATTTTTTCACCACTATTGATTTCCTGAGACTATTTCCAAATAAAACATTCTTTATTTGAGCACATAAAGCATATATTTTTTTGCGCAAAAAACGGCAAACTCAGACCTCTCGCAAATTTTAGATAATAATGCAAAAGAAAATGTTTTTGTTATAACCCTCCTATCTATTTTATGTAATACAATGATTTCAAAATATAGGGAAAAATAATATTGTAGATTCGTTCTTTCATAATGGATGCTTCCATGTTTAAGTATTTCTATAATGAAGAACAGGGACTCTAAGACAAGACAGTGAAAACTCAGAAAAATATGTCTTGCTGCCCATCAGTAGTAATTGAAATTATAATTACGATCATCAGCAAATTCTTCACATATATTATGTTAGGCTTACAGCCTTAAATTGGTTATAGGATTCATTGAGAGCTAGGCATTGTACAGATATATGAGAGATTTTTCTTCCCTATAAAGATTACAGTACAAGCTGAAGAATTATATAACAATATTAGAGGAAAAGAAAACTTTCATTCTGGTACAGGATTTTGATTTCTCTGGTGTCACAAAACRTGAAAGAAACAATACTTGCATTTGTAAACTATAGTTCAAGTGTACCAATTGAATGTGTCAAGAGGATAGGGGTGAAAAATAAACCTGGAAATCTTAATGGAATTAGTGCTGTTTTAGTCTGAGGAATGATGGGAGAATGAAATGATAACAGAACTCAAGCACATGAAAGGCTTCCACAAAATATAAAAAGAAAGGAAATGTTTTCCATGATTACTTAAAGTCCTCTTCACTCCTGTAGCTCTACAGCCATAGTAAACTAAGCCATGGTACTCAGATATTCTAAGTGTTGACTCTGTTAAGTACGAGTCTACTGGATCACAACTTTTCTTTCAAAATCTTCTATGAAAAGAAAGAATAATTACTATTTATCCTACAGTATCTGAACAGTTCAAATTAGATTATGTATGTAGAAATACAGAAGATACACAGTCAAGCCATGTGTATCTCAAGCACCCTAAMTTATCTTTCAATTCACGAACATACTCAGGACTTCTACTCTGGCAATGTCTTTGTCATGGTGCTCTCAAATTTTACTGATATTAAGATTTGCTAGTGATAGGCATGTTAGTACAACAAATCCTTTTTAAAAAAATAATTCTTCTGGTTTGTTGTGAGAACTCATGGCCAGTCCAATATTTTCCCTTTAGTTTCAATAGCTATTTATTTTTTGTCATGTCTGCCTACTGTGTGATGACAGTAATCGTATCCATTCTTAACTTCTTTTATTTCCTTAGATTGAGTAACACAAGCTTTCTGTTCCCATAGTCAATCTCTGCTCTTGTTCTGTCTCTGTCATAAAAAGGATATTGTACCTGAGGAAGCCAAACACTGAGGAGAGTACAAAGTTTGCTGGGATAAGTGGCCTAGCATCATTGCTGTTGCCACTATAAAGCCTGTAAGTTTGTGCTGGTGGTTAAAAAAGTCATTGTGACAGTTGCTACAGGAGCTGAAAAGAAACGAGGTTAGTGCCTTGGACATTAAAACACTAGGGAAACTCAGCATGCGTGCACCGCTGAAAACCCTTCCGATCATCACTGGTGAGCAAATGGGAGATTTTCGTTAGTAGTTGATTTGAATACTAATATTCTTAACTAGGACTACAAGAAAAGAAACAAAGAAARAAGAAAAATTCTACTATATTCTCTATTGATTCTTTATTAGAAATTTATCTTCTGACTTTTTTGCTTGAGAATCAACTTCTGCTGACTTGTTACTCTGCTACTATGTTTTTGTTAAGATAAAAAGATGCAGTTATTACTTAATCCAATTATTTATTATGACATTTTTTGGACAATAAATCAATTTTGGATATGAATTGAGATATCATAGAAGATACTAGGAATTTGTAACATTTTCTGAGGCTTGGATAAAAGGCTTTTATAATATATATAGAAACAGTTAACTGACTATAATGACTATTCTGAGAAGCACTCTGTGATGATTAGTATTACAAACGTAAAAAAAGGTAGTTTAGAGCTTATATGAGTGCAATGTGAAGAAGAATTATATGCTTTGCATCTATAAACCTTTAAAAAGGTTTTCTTTTTCCATTGGGAAATCACTTAGGACAATGAAAATAAATTCCTATTAAATAGATTTTTTTTTCATCTTTGGATAAATTCATAATTAAAATATAAGACAAGATTTGCAACTACTATGAAAATTAATTTCCACATGTTGCATGAATGCTCCATATTCAGCTGTCTATAGTCTCATTTATTCTTAGACAAAAATAAGGAAGTATCTGAAGTATGTGAAGTATATAAAAATTTATTTAATTTCTTTCTCCCCTACAAGAGAATCTGGAATGTTGTTCTATCTCAGATAACATGTGTGAATAACAAGACRATACTTTAAGAGAAAATGAAAAGGTACTGCTTAATCCCATTGAGGAAGTCCTTAAAAAGGAAAACTTAATGCAGATATTGAGCCTGAACAGTCCTTTAAAATGCCACATTATTTGGATTTAAGTTACAACATTATGAACACAGAAAAGTTATTTAGAACAGAATATAGATATGTTTTCTATTATATCATATCTTTAGGCCACACACTTTATAGTAGTGCTTTGCTGCCACACTGTTTTCTTCCAATTCAAAGCTGTGGGTGGTCTGGGAGTTGCCTGTTTATTGACCTGGCTGTATTGTGAATTCATCAGAGAGGCCTGCCAGGACTGCATACAAGCTAGCATGGCTGCATAAGCTTTCAGGGATAAGACAGGCAATGTCTAAAATCTGTTCTTTTCCTTTTTAATTCATATATAAATTTGCTCTCAAGCATATGTCAACAGGGTCAGATCCATGATATGTATTTTGGCGCTGCTGTGAATTTATTTCCAAACCAAAGAACCACAAAGAACAACAGTACAGTATTTCACAACGTGCATCTAAAATGCATCCCCATGCAATGCGGATCCAGTGTCCCTGCTGCAATAAGTCCTAGTCCTCTCACAGTCAGATGATTGTTTTTTGGGGTAGGTGTTGCAGTTTGAAAGACATAACGGTGGCAGGCAAAGAGATATCAAATACCATGTTAGCTATGTGCCCAACTCTGGCAATATCGTATTCACAATCAATCTGTCAACTGTAGGTCTGATCGCCCTCCGAGGAGCAAATCTAGTTCTTGAATAGCATGATCAGTTATAAGCTCGACTCCAGCATTATTGGATTCACAGTCAACTGCATGTTGAATTGCCTTCCAAACAAGTAGTTGAGTTCATGAATAGCATGATTTATTCAAATGCAACATTTACACAGCAAGTTTCAGATGTCAGTACAGGAAATTCTCTACAACTGCATGGGATTTTTTAACTAACTGTGATGTACAAATACACAGTCATCACTCATGCYAGAAGATGAGAGAGGGCTCTCAGTCTTGAGTCACTGTGACGGATATGTTCCTTTCCCAGCTCATCCTGGCCTGTACTTTACATGCAGCCCTGTTTTGTTGCTGACCACCAGCGACCAATCTAATTCTGGCAGGCGCCATCGTCCTGATTTCTGTTCTCACTGAGACTTAACAAAAACAGTCCTCAAGGCTGCATCGTAAACAGAGAGATAAGGCCGACACACTAACCTAAATCTTTGAAGTTAAAAATATGACTACAAGCCAATCATCTTATTCCATAAATACTCGGACAGCCTGAGAGCCCCTTTGAGCTCTCCTGACACGGCTGCGGCCTGCACACCAGGATCTCCCCTTGGGCAGG
>NW_020455866.1:2244193-2305792 GCF_003342845.1 Nothoprocta perdicaria | reverse complement strand
TGCCCACCACTGAAAAGAGGCTGCCCCCCTCCTCCTCACTGCCTCCCTTGAGGTATTTATACACGCTGATCAGGTCCCCCCTCAGCCTCCTCTTCTTCAGGCTGAACAGACCCAGCTCTCTCAGCCTTTGCTCATATGGCAGATGTTCCAGGCCTCTGATCATCCTGGTAGCCCTGCTCTATGTCAAGTGACCTTGACATAGAATCTCGGGAAATCGTTGTCCATATTAATAAATCCTGTTATTATTTCTTTCATATGAGTGAAGTGCATTTGTCACTCAACCCCGCCACCACTYGTTCTGCGACAGTCACCTCAAGTAGTGTCCCAACCTGAGGGGAGGAATGGAGGATCAGCCCCTCAACTGATCCAAAATTTACAATAGAATCTTCCCTCTCACTTCTGAGTCTCCTCAGGGAGTGTCAAAGAGGTTCAGCCCATTGAGTAACCGAGAAGATATGATGGCGTCTTCTCTAACTTCTGTGGTCATACCTTGGAGGTGGGTTACTTTTAGGATGGAGGTGTGTGTTGGTATTTTAATGAGCTTAAAGGAGCAATGTTCAAATGAAAGGAGAGATTTGCTACCCTTGCTTGCTCAGCACCAGAGCTCTTATTGCGTATTCCCACTGGACAGCTACAGTGTGGCCCAGCACAGGGAGTGTAACCATCTTCACTCTGCTCCACCCTCTGTTACTTCTCTCTGCAGCTGTGAGGAGGGCAGATTGTGCAGCCCAGAGAACCGTGGAGGAGCAGAGTCTGTGGGTACCAACCATCCTGGAAGTAGCAACTGTATCACCCCAAGCGAGATTCTTGCCCAAACTTATGTCACRCCCTGGTTTTTCTCTAAGTTCCCCCTTTTAAAGCAATTCTTCTACAGTAGGGTGGTGAAGAATATGTAACATTAAAATCAGATCAGTAAATCTTCAATTTTAGGCTATAATCTTTGAAAAAAATAGTGTAATTTAGCCTTATAGCAAATACATGAATATTACTTTACATTTTACTGTTCTTGTGTTAATGGTTATCAACTGATACAATTTAGAATTTATCATCACTCAGAAATAGATAAAATGGCAATTTTTTTTTCTCACAATCATATTTATGATTCATACATATTTCAACACACATTTATACTCTGCTTAGTCAAGGGAACATTTATTTTCAAACAGGACTTTGTTTATCTTGCATCATACATAGAATTCTAGGACCAGGTTATACATAACAAGTCAGAGACTTAACAAAACTCAGCCATGTGAAGAATTTGTTTTCCTTCCACAGGGCCTTTAAAATCAGAGTTCTCTGATTAATTTTCATGTTTCATGAATTATTCATAATTCAATCATTAACAACCAAATACAGACAATTCTGAATCTAGAATTCATTAAGTAATCCAACAATGTAATACAAATTCAAAGCTCCAAGAAATAAATAAATAAGAAATAAAGTAACCAATATAGAAGTTTCCTGCTTTGCATCTGTTTTTCTGATTCTGCTAGTGGATTTGTACCATTAATAAAATAGAAAACTTGTTGTATACCTTTTTTTTTTTTTTTTTTTTGAAACCACACAGATAGATTTTTGAATGTTGTATCTGAAACTCCTGCTGAATTTAACTCCTGAACTCCTGCTTGAATTAAATCTATAGTATCTTTTATGTATTATTTTTAGCTCTAATTTCACAAACCTTTTCCCATCTTTCCTTTAGACTGTGTTGTTCTTTTTGTTTGGTAGTGTAGTTGCTATTTAGACAGAAAGCATATGTGTGATAAAAATGTACTTAATTCCAGAATTACAAAAATATATTTAGTGCTCTAATGGCTTAAGTGGTTTCAAGACAGTGCAGAGATTCTCCAATTAGCTTTAAGTCATCTGACTCTACAAGAAGGACATTATGGAACTCATTTACCTTTTCCTTGTCAGGAATAGCGACTCACATAGAGCTCCGTGCTGCTGCAGGTAGCGTGCTCACCAGCGCATGAGCCAACTGCTTCCTGGGGAATTTGCATCAGTATAACTTAACTGCATAGGTCAAACTTTTTTTTTTTTTTTTTTTTTTTTTTAGTTAAGTATGTACACTTTTAATTTAACTGACCTTGGCAAAGTTTAAGTTGGATATTAGGAGAAAATTGAGCATCAGAGAGAAAAGGTTCTGAAACAGGTATTTATCAGCAGGGCAAGAAATCTACCCCATTATAAAAGGGACTTTAATATATTTAGAAGTAAGACTATGGTACAGATGTTAAGACAGGAAAAGTCTAAACCTAGTAGTCCAGTAAGTGGCACCTGTATTATGTTAGTAATAATATATTCAGCTTAATAGGTTAATAAGAAAACATCAGACCAATACACCTACACCGTTAATAGAGGAACCTGCCTACAACAGCTAAGAGTTCAGTATTTTCAGACTCTCATGGAAGATTCAACTTCAAGCTTGTTCTCTACACCATCTGTATCTAACATGTGAATGTGTTCATTTCATATTACAAAGAAGAGTTAATAAATCATCTGCTGACTTTAGGGGACCTAAATGCTCCCTTCCTCCTCCTTTCTTCTACCAATGATGTTTTTACATTTGTGTTTGTATGTTCAGTCCTAATTAGCTAATAGTCTAAAGATACAACAGTGTATATATTGTACAGCCCTTCCTAATAAATTTTGCCCAAATTCCCATTCTTTAAAAAATACTTAAARAAATAAATAAAAGGAGGAAAAGGAACAACCAGCCAGAGGCAAACGAGTGGGCTTTCCTCTTTCTATAGCACCTATTTGATGAGTTTGAATTTATGTTCTGACTGCATCCATAGGGCTGGAGAAAAAGTGAGACTTGGACTGCATCATCTTTTCCTGCAACCTACCCTGTGTATAATACTAGAGCAAGTGCTAGTATGAGTAGGGTGAAAGACTCTTTCCTGAATTGTTTTAGTAGAAGAAGCGGGGTGAAGGCTAGATGGGATTAGAATTCATCTTCACTGAATGTTATGAAAAATTTCTTACTGTGTCCTGCCATATTCTGCAGAGTTTAGAAAAGTGCTAGTATGTGCAAGGGTGAAATATTTCTTATCAAGTATTTGAAAAAGAATCTATTTCTTAGCTACCTATAGGATTAGTGCTGGAGTTACTGTTTGGGACTGGAATAGCGGAGCTTATATAGATAGACTAATTGCTGCAATTATATCTTTCATGTCTAAGGCCTGAAGCTGTTTGGGGAGGTAACTGTGCCCCCCACTAGAGTTAAGACTAGTAAAATCCAAAAGTTAACCTCCTCCCCCTTTTTTTTTTTTTAGCATTCCAGAAAAATAACTTTGTGTGAGAAGTGGATTACAGCCATAAGATAAAACATGCATATTCACATGGTAATCAGCTTCATCAGGTCCTTCTCTTCCAGAGCATAAACCTTTATTTTGCCATTTATGAAACATCTCAGGCACCTCTCCTTACTCAAAAGCTAATGGGAATAATCAACTAATTTTCTTGTTCTGACAGAATCTAGCAGTAAAATATTGCTTTAGCTCGTGCTGTATTAAACATCATCCCTAACCACAACCATAATTATTACCCCCAATTCAGTAGAGATATCAAGTGTGCATTAAAGCTAAGGCTCATTCAGTTTCCAATTCAGGAATGTGCACTGCACTAAGGAAGTAACAAGCTGGTATATTCTAACGATAAATTGTGCATCATAACTTATTTTCTTAATTCTGATCTCATTTCTTATCCTAGATTTAATCATCGGACAGATATATACATCTACCCAGAATGTTATCCACAAATTATTCAACCTGAACATGATAACACTAGAGGCTCAATGTAGACAAGCAATGAATTGTTCTCATTAGTCCCTTCTAATCATCATACCTTAATTTCATGCTAACTCTCATAGCCAAAGTCTAAAGCTTCAGTACTAACAAAATCAGATAGGACTCTTTTCCTTACATCTAACCAACAGGAATTTGTGGAATATGATATTTCAAATCCTGATCCTAATCTAACTACATAAAATCATCTAGATCTTCAAYCATAACCCTGTCAAGGTTTATTTACAAAATCATTGACTTCAGAGTATCTCCATCTTTGGGTATAAACTCAAAGGGGACATTCCCTATGTTAACTAATTTCAGTATATTAATTTTTGACAGAAGTCTACCTTTTAAGCTCCAATTTCTAACTTAATCTTATTTTTAACTCTACAATCTCTTCAGTATTTAGAATGAGACAAACACTACCATGACCATCCCCTGTTAGTCCTTTAAAAACACACTAAAGGTTATTCTCATGCTGGATAAAGAATTCCCACATTAGAAATTTATTATATAGGAAATTTCCCTCCCCCTTTGAAAACTAGGATATTCTCAGTGTTTTTTCATCTGAGTTATAGAATAAAGTAGGAGTTAGACTGCTTTACTTAATCTCTTTTAGTACCTTAATTGCTACTGTATCTTCTCTACTATTTTTCTATGGTTAAAGATTTTGAAAACATTCCAAGATCAGAAAGAAAAACTTTTGAAACTTCTACAGATTTTGTGGGAACAAGATAATTGTCTTCTGCCCTAATATTTTTGAGACATTGTATTCTTGGGTATAAACCTGCTTCAATACTAGTTTCATGAAAGCTCTTTCTACATCTCTCATCCTCAAAAGATGTTAGAGATGTGTACGTAAAATTTCATAATATTAAATTTATTCTTCCTAAGACAGAGACTAAAATAGTCCTATTTTATGAACAAGAAATGAAACTATTTCACAAACATATAYATATATATTTAATCCTAGACAGTAAATTGCAAAAGTCTTGCTAAAATAAAATTACAATTTATCATCACAGCTAACATTTTCCCATTGTTAATAATATGATAATGCAAAATACTTATTTTTTATAGCACAAAAGAAGTATGAAATGAGTCTATAAATATATTTATTGGACAACTCTACATTTTAGGAGTTTGTATTTGAACACTGATAAACATTGCATGTGTATTTTGCTGAACTTTTTGCTTAGAGTGTTTTGAATAAGTATGTTCAATTAAAATTTATTGCCAAAATTTACTATGCAATTTTGTTTATACATAAATATATGAGCATGAAAATGGATATAAAAGCACTTCTACAAAGTGTATTCTGATGTTGACACTGTAAAGTGTTATCAAGGGAAACTACAAAAAATAGGATTTATTTTGTTTAGCTACATATTTTTGACTGCTGTTTATGTGGTGAGTTTATAAACCATTTCCCTAGGTATTTCTTTTCCTGATTAAACAAAATATTCCTGCTTGTTTTTATGTAGGATACACTCAAAAATAGGGTTCTACTTAGGAGACTCATTATGAAATATAGTTTACAGACATGGGATACTAAATCATCATCTATTTTTATTTTTGCAGTATGGATCAAGATGTATCTACCAATAAATTATTAATTTCAGTACTGACTCTCCAATCATAACCTTACTTCTAATCATATCAATGACATCCTGTTCCTTAATGTATTCCATCCTTTTCTAAAGATAAGTGGAATAAAATAGATGGTCTCGCTTTTTTGGCTATCAATGAAATAAATTGYTCTTTATCTTTTTAATATTTAGCTACCTTTTCATAGAACATATCAGAATAAAGAATTACTGTCACTTTTAAGCAACACCAAAAGAATACAACTTCAAGCAGCACTAGTTATAAGGCTTCCGAACTGCACTGGAGAACAGGATAATTTATACAGCGTAGATGATATGTTCTGTAGGACAGTCATTTACTTCATTTTATTTTCTAAGATATTAAATCAGTTTCTATGACTTTGTTTTTATCAGTGATATTGGGCTAGTATTGGTGATGMATGGTGCTATAAGTAATCCTGAGCTCTTTCAGTCACTTGCTGAAAATGTCTTGACAAAGTCAGCACCTAAACATAACTTGAAAAAAATATATGAGCTATTTGATCTTATGTTGCAATTGACATTTGTTAGATGTATACTCACAAGATACTGTTGAGTTTAACTGAAAAATCAAAAATGTGCACGCACACACACACACACAAAAAAAMCAAAATAAAACTGTGACAAAACATCATAAACACCACTGCACATTTCACTAGAAAATATAAACTTATGTTTTTCTTCAAATATGAAGAACAATACAAAAGTTTTAACAAATATTTCAAAAATAATATGCTTTTTTCACATTACATTGGTGCACACATGTGATTGTGTGCACATGAATATGAAAGACAATAAAATTTCATCAGAATAGTTACCATCAAAAATAGAATTTTTTGAACTAAATTCTGTTTTTGAAAGTTATTGTTTAACATGTTTGCCTTGCTACCTGATCCTCTCCTTAATATAGTTTAATTAAATTAATTTGCAGTACAATGGCATGGGTCTTCTAACTTAAGTGACACATAAAGCTAATATTAAACAAGCTGATAAATGGCAAGAAAGCCTATTACGATTAACATAATACAGGATTCATTTCCATTTTGTGGTAGCATAATGTCACTTTGAAAGTGTATGGCTCTTTCCAGCTCCTGCTTCATAAAGTTTTTTTATAGTAGTAACACTCACTCACATGATAGCAATGCAGTATATTTTACATGTAGCCTGTATCAGTTGTGAAGAAAACAGCAAATACCATCAAGAGACACTATAAAAGATCTATCTATTTTGGCACTGTATCAAGTGCCAAAGATTTTTTGTAAGCAAGAAGAATGGATAAACTAACAAGGATGCAAGATCACCTTTGCAAAATGGTACCTCAGCAGCAGCTGTGTCCTTATTTACCTCAGACTCTAAATGTGCAAATTCTTGGGACAAGTTCTGTTGGTATCTCTTCTAGTTTGCAAGGTCTTCTCCACCATCAGCTTCCCCCCTTCTATTCTTCCAACACTGAAAAYGATACTCATAACCATATTATATATTACAAAGTAGACGGAACTATAATGGAAAAGATATGCAATCTGCTCTCCAGATTGTTTTGATTCTCTTCCCATGTAAGAAACTGTGAGCTCACATGTTCTCCATGTTTATACAAATTAGTCCAGAAAAAGTCTACTGTATTAACCAAGAAGGAAAGGCTTCAGCACAAAAAGCAGCCATCTTGAAGTTTGTTTGATTGTCTTCTATCAGAAGGTGTAGATAACTGGATTTTTTTTTTAAGGTATGTACCAATTCTTTATAATTTTGGGTATATGACATCTCTGCTGTATTGTGCTGATGAGCTTGATTTCCCAGTTTTCACCTCAATCTTTGACTTTTATCATTCTACATCTACAGAAGTTTAGGAAAAGGTGGATTGTTTTGATATTCATATTGAAAGTCATTATTCACCTAATTAGTGTCAAAGTCAACCTGTTTTATGATTGATGATGAAATATTGGAGCTGCACAGGAATGGAGTTTAACTCACTAACACCAAATTAGACAACGGTTATATTTACAATTTTTTTTACGATACCATCTAATAATATGGACTAGTAGTATCTGAGGAGAGCCTCTGAAATTGTTAGTTTTCTTCAGCACAGTAGAGTAGATTACAGAAGTTCTAACTGTTCTGAGCAGGAAACTGTTTTGATCTTTTCTTTTTTTCTATTTCCAGTGCCAATGTATGTTCAAATGTAGGCTACATTTCTTGCTAATTTCAAGCTTGTCTCCTGTGACTGAAAGGCAATAATGTTTTTGTCATTTACTGGTTGTGGAATAGATGTTGTGAAGAGCACACAAGCTCATCAATGGCTTTTGAGTGCATAATCTTTTCTACTTTCTTGAGTAATTGCTTTTAATGTTAACAGTAATACTTCAGAAATTCAATTTTCATACAAAAGAACCAGTAATTATTCTCTGTGCACTCCCTTATAATAAATTGTACAGGTGATACAAAATTTCATAACAATTGTATTAAAAAAAAAGATTTGATATTTGAATTATGAAGTATCCTCTCCTTTGCAGCTAATAAGTTTCATCAGCTAGTTTAAGGCCCTGAGACCCAAAACTAGAAAGGGATTCTCTCTATATAGGTAAGATACTTTAAAAACAAAATGAGTTTAACTGGATTTGAATTTGGCTTTTTATTAAAATCACAGTTTTATTTTCTTCCTTTATGCTCATCTTCACTTCGATTCCATTGGACATCAGTCCCACAACAGGTTAGTATGAAACAAAAGCCTGGAACTAATGAGAAGTTTCTCCAAGGGAAGCTGTCAGTAGCAATACAAGCCTGAGACATTTTACCACAAACATAAACTAGTAACAAAGAGTTTTGACACTTATATTAGAAAAAGAAAAGGTCACTCAGTTCTGCCATAGTTTATATCTTTAGGAATGCTGCCAGCTGTCAGCTTACAAAGATTATCCCTGGTGTACTCTATGCATACGTGTGCCTGTGTGTGTATTAAAGAGATTACAATACATATTTGTGTAAAGAGATGTTTTAACAAGCACTAATTGTTTAAAGAAAATATAGAATGAACACTAAAGAAATTATATTGGTCAGAATTACTGTTTTTTGTTCTTCATTTGGATTTCTCAGACATTGTCTTCTTGTACCTCCCAGATTAATGAAATTTCTGAAAGTTTTCTCAAAGCCTTTTGACCCCAGTCCAGAAGCATTTTGTAGTAGCCAATGATATTTTTATAGGCCTATAGTTCTACATTATCTTCTTTAAAGATATATGATTTCAAGTGTGAAGAGTAACCTGCAGAGTATGTATTGCCTAATGATAGGACATTTCAATATAAAAACATTTTCACACTTGATTCAACTCATATTAATGAAACACATAGCAAAAGTACACATTGACTGCAAATAATCATTATAGGTCATTTTATGAAAGGGTATTTATGACTTGGACTATCAGGAACCAGTCGTCACTGACAAAATATTGGTCATTCAGTTGGAATAGTAAAAGCTAAGCTAGAGATTTCCTACACAGCTTTGTAATATCTCAGCGTAAAACTGCATAGAGAGATATGTAAGCAGATTGTAAGTTGCTGTTCTGTAACTTCAGTTGGACCAAGCGTTTAGAAATATAACTTAATTATCACTGAATTAATTATCTCAATAATTTTTAATGATTTGTAAGCCTCTACATTTTTTATAATTGGGAAAAATAGCACTTGGTCTGAAAAAAAACAACAGTTGATGACTGAGGACTTTGAAGACATAAAGAAGACATTGTATATTAACTTTGACAATTTTCCTTATACTGGTATTTCTCATTTTAAATCTTTTTGATTATATTAAATTATATTAATTCATTTTTTTCTTGATTCATTCTATATTGTTGTTAAAGGAAAGTCAAAATTCATTTGACCTCAAAAAGATATACTTGAATTTGAATTTCCTATATATTTGCTATTCAGTCTTTGTTTAAAAATTAGAAAAGAGCAACACTCTACAATACTTCTACACAATCAGTAAATCATAATGAAAAGTAATAAAAAGTATTACTTTCTAAGCAATAATCTCTGCAAAACTATTTTCATACTCAGGGTTTATACAAAAGTTTAGTAACAAGAGGTTTGGTTTGGTTTTGGGGACTTTTTTAAGAGGAATTCAAATTAAAAAATAAAGTAACAAAATGTCTGTGCGTATCTTTCATCAGCAGTGTGAACAAAATGCACATATAAAGCTTATGTATATTATTTCTCATTTAGACAATACAATTTATTTTATATTTTTAAAAATGAAGGAAAACTGCTTAGAATTTGGGAGCGAAAAATCTCCCTTACTTTTGAATATTGATTTGAATTAAGACCTCGGCCTTTTTCATCTGAAAAGACACATCTGGTAATAAAAAAGAGCCAAAAGTACCATCTGCACCTCACAATGGAGGCTCTCGATTTTTATTTGATAGGCTTTGAAATAAACCCTAAAGGACTTTAGACTTCATTTGCATTTRTTCTGTTTATGATCATCAAGTTTACATACACTCTCTTTCTTTGCATATTCACTTACTTGCAGTAATTTTTGCTTTCATAAGCTTGCTAACACAGGCCTAATATTTTCAGGAGCTAAGTGCAAAAGACTCTATAGCCTCTTGTCTTKATTGATTTGTAACAGAAAGCATGTGGAGATTTTGGATGCAAGTATCAAACGTTCATAATCTCTCTTAAAGATCACTATTGTTAGCTTAGTGGTCACACTCTAAACTCACTGTGCCAAGTTAAAACCATAGTTGTCTTCTGACAATCTGATAGAAAAATAGATTTTTTTTTTCTTCCCACCGATCTTTGTGATTGCTGCTCTGAAAGTAGCAATAAAATGGTTGCCCTGAGATTCAGGTTCAAAACTGCTAACCATAAAGGACATCCTTCAGTGAAATACAGACATCACATTTATTTTTACAGAAATTTGGCTTCTAATCAACACCTTTACTGTTTCTCCACAAGGCTCAAGTCCCATTCTTAATTCAGTCGGTGCCTGAGTCCAGGACTTATTGCAAACTGGTTAATTTGCCAAAGTTTTTTCTGAATAGTTCTCTGAATCCAGTCAAACCAATTCGGTGGTTTGTTCATCCTTCTTCATATTCTTTGATAAATAACAGGTTAGGCAAAACAGACCCAATGACTCCCCAAAGGGAGGTCTTTTTTTTTTTTTTTTTTTTTTTTGGTGATTTAAACAGAACTAAGATTGATTTTTAGTTTGCTATACTGGCAGCAACCTTGACAACACAGAATTTGGGAACTTGAGTCCCAAGACTCTCACCTCCCAGAAACCATTGCTCAGGAGCTCTGCAAGGCCTAGCACTGCAGGCTGAAACCAACCCAATTTTCATCATCTTATTTCTCCTTCATCAATACGTGCATGCCATGAAAATGAAAATGCTTGCTATTGGATAATAAAAATTTGATGAGCCTTTTTTTTCATAGATTTTTTCCCAAAGCTTCAAAAATCTTTCCCCATACAAAAACAATGCTTGATAATTAATTGCTAAAGCAGTATCCATTTGTTCATCTTTATCATTCCCTCCCTGTTTACTAGAAGCAATTAGCAAATTTACTGAAATTAGTGATTTTACCTACTCATCTGGTCCTCCTGAGGCCTTTACTAAGACACAATTCATTCTACTAGAGGGTTTTTTTGAATTAATAAAACCAAGCCATTGCRTCTGCAAATTCCTCCTACCTTTTTGATTTACACAGATATCTTTTTTTGAGTAGCACAGGTATCCACTAACTTTTCACTGACTTGGCAAGTCCATGTTCATACAGCAGYTTCAACAATCCTACAATACAGAAGCAGAAAACAACAACAAAACAAAACAAATAAGTCTGCTGTTAGAAAAGTAAATAACAAGCCTACATTCCTTCTATTGTGATTTGATCTTTCACATATGTCTTTGTACAAGGYAAGGATTCTTCTGACTACAAATCAGACAGATGGTTAGAGGAACTAAAGGAACATTTTCAGTGATTCTTCCTAACCAAAGAGATTTTATAAATCCTGTGTGTTGGAAGAGTCAACACTCTTAGTTTGGTTCATGGAAGTGCTGATCATTTTTTATCTTCCTGAAGCTCCATCACAAAAACCTCCTCTAAGTTTAAATTTATCATCCACAAGATTATTTATAAACTGAAATTACCTTGTTAATACATCTTCCATAGTCAAAGACTTGTTTTCTACTGTCCACCTTCAGTAGGTTAGACTCCTGCCTACATTGTATGTAGCATAAGTAACAAAAAGCATCATTTGCCAAACAGAAACTTTCATAAAGTATTTTAGTAATGGATTTTGAGAATAATTCTATCCCCTTTTTTATTTCTTTTTTTTTAATCTGAATTTCATTTCAAGTAATGATCTCTTCAGTTCTCTAAAAATGACAAATATGAATTTAGGTATTTGATAGTTGCAGTTAATACATTCATAAAATATCCTGGTTTCCRTTGCAGCAGTGCCTGTGTGATTTGGGTGAAGAAATACCATATATATATAGATCAGTAAGCTACTGAAAGTCTGATCAAGATTTCAAAAATCAAATCAAAGACAAATAAGCATTTTTATTCCAGTTACAATGATTCTAAAACTTATAGTCCAAATGATACAACTACAAATCATCCCCAGCAACAATATAGCTAGATATCCACATGCATTCTTTGTAGTATCCATCTGTCTCTYTGTTGTTATGCACATCCTTTCAGGTTGTCAAAAGACCTGGAGATTAATGAATGGGGTAAGTGTACTGAGTTTTGTGAGTTCTTCAGTAGGAGTTTTTACCTCCTCTAAGCTCTCAAAGCTCCATTTGTGGTTATTTTTATACATTTTTATACATGCTCAAGCTGATTAGTCTTTTATTTTATTGTTGACTTTTTTTTTTTTTTTTAAGCTGAAATAACACAAATCCAGAAAAGGACTGACAAGTCCTTAAAACTTGCATTGTTAAGTTATTAAAAAAAAAATGCTCTGTGACTAACAATGGCAGTAACAATAGAATAATGTTCAGGTACAAATAATCAAAAATGAGGATGGCATGAAATATTAACTAGTGTAGATTTTACTGAGTAGTGCATAACAGCAGAAATTAATCATTTTAATTGGATGTTCTGTTTATGAGTATTTTACTTTCATCTATTAAGACAAATATACTTTTCATTTGGTATGATATATTGAATCATGTGCAGTATTTTAAAGGTACAGTACTTTATTATGATTTATACTATRCATACTGCATACTTATGCTTTTTACTAAAGAAAAGGAATCTTTTAATTTATAGTTTGTAATGCATCTTATATCAGAACATGAACATCTGAACATGAAATGATTCAAAGAGAATTCTGAAGTGCATCACTGCTGGGATTTCCTAGTCATCCATGTGGGGATAGTCACTGTACTTAAATGATCTCCAAATTTAGGCCCTGAGAGCATACTCAAGACAAAGGCCCCATTTCACTATCTAACTGAATGTCTCATATTGATGATATATATTAATTTAAGATTTTAGTGTAAACTGACAGATTATTCGCACTGGACTGGATTAGTACTGAGGAAGGAAGACAATTCTGTAATTCTAGTATACTGGATCCAATTTATTAAATTAGCTGTGCAAACAGTCATAGATTTCTTATTGYAGATTGCTGCATGATCATGCTTAATAATTCTTGACAAGGTAAGTGCAAGAAATAAGTTATTTTTCTTCATCTACCTTATTCAAAAAGAACACAGCAATTATTTCTTTTGTAAATGTCAGAGGAATATTGATGCTTGTTTAGAAAATGTGATGACAATCTGAGCAATTGTCTCTAGATGGATTATGGAAGGCAGCTAGCTTGACAAATCGAAAGTAATACTGATTATTTTAAATTGTATCAGTATAAGGATGGTACTAGGAATAGATGGATTTTTTTTTCCCATTTCCTGTGATAGCAGCTTAGGAAAAGTTCTCACTATTCCTTCACTTGCCAAAAGATTAGGGAAGACTTCATTAAGTGCTGGATTTCAGCTCCTCCAGGTATAGAAGGTGTCATCAGCTCAGCAATATTTGTGCTGATTCAGCTAAACATGCTCAGCTAAAAGCATTAATTTACTTTTAAAAGTGTGCTTGGAAGCAATTCTGTTCCAGAAACAGAAGCAAAGTCAGCTGAAAAGCTGCAGGCAAATTCTGCTTTAAAAGGAAATTAAAAAAAAATCAATTTCTTGCAAATTGTTGTTATTTATGGAAGAAAATCTAATATTGTAATCATCCAACTTTTTTCACAAGAAGATAATTTACTGTATTCCTTAAAACTAAAGGTCTTTCACATGGAAGTATTTCTATGGTTAATAATGTTCAACTTAGCTCCTTGAGCTCAATCCCCTTCCTCTGTGTATTTGACTGATATATATTTTCTGTTTGTAGGAGTTTTGCTTGTTTGTTTACTTTCCACCTAGAACCATTTTCTGAAATGAAAGATAAAGGCCAGGAGATTGGAAAAATGTTCATCACTGTAACTACCTCCCCTAAAGGCTTATCTAGTGAGAGCAATCGCTAGTTTATCAATCAGGGTATTTTTTACCAAGCTAGAGTKCTTCTCTTGTACACCATGGGTAGTATTAATGGCCTCACTATAAATCATTCCTTCACCATCTTACTGAATCTTAGAGTAAGCATCATGCAACTGCACATGGTGTGTTTCCGATCCTTTGGAAGTGAAGATGAACACAGACATGGCAGAGAAGCTCTCAAGAAAATGTCAGCACCAGAAGTGAAATACTTGAGAAACTTTAACAAAAAATGAATTTGATATCCATGGGTGTGCCCCATTCAGGTAAGTCTATGAACATTGAAACTGAAACTGTGAAAAAGGATTATTTATTGTGATTACAAGTGGGAACAAAGAGTKTTTGAGCTAACATGGAACAGAAGTGTGATGGACATTCTTTAAAGATCCATTAATTTTGACAACCCATTAATAAACTACCATTTTGGTAGATGAAGAAAGTAATACTTTTACAACTCTGAGAAAAAAGAAAGATTTTGAATGCCTTTGTTGCTCAAGAACTTTGTAAATTAAGTAGGATGATAAGTAGTTATGATATTCTGAAATGCAAGAACAGGAAATCTTAGTTTTCAAATTCATCAAATTTACATGATTCTGTCAACAACGGCTCTTTCTAATCTSTCTGTTAATTGAGGATATTGAATTTTTTTTTGTTTCTCCACCTCTTTTTTATTTGTTAGTTTCTAATAAAGTTCTTAGTGATACAAAACTCTGATTCTAATGTACAATGTTTAAGGAAATATTGCTTCACCTGAAAGAACTGAATTTATAGTATAGTGAAATACTGGTRTGTGACCTCTCTCCTTGGGACATAATGCTATTGCCAGGTTGATGACGTTTTAGAAAGCACACAGGTATGCTTTTCAAATCTTCAAGGAACAGATATGGTAAAAAAAAACAGAAATTGAAAAAAAAAAAAAAAAGTGAAAAAAGAAATCTCCATTATACCTGAAGAACCTCCAGAATTCATTAGAAACAGAAAATGCTTTATGTCTTTCCAGACCTGGTGCCCTCTCTGTGTTTATCATCTGCATTTTGAAGTCGGAGGAGAAAAGCACAGAAGAGTGCTGTGTCTATATTTCATGGAGAATCAAGTCCTGCATTCTCTGAAAGCTTTTTTTTTATTTTGAAGTGAGTGGTGCCTAAGGTCAGGTATACTGAAATCCTACCATCTAGATATCCATCTATGCCATCATAGATAGGAAGAAGTCTGATATTTTGCTGTACAGACTGTCCCTTGGCAACATGAAGAGATCTTTATAAACAGCAGTCTTCTAGTGAGTGGATACTTGACCAGTCATGGCAGTTCTCCACCACAAAAGAACAATCAGCCTCCTTTCTTCAGCATAAAATTTTTTTTCTTTTTTTTTTCTATTCTTAAGGAAAAAAAAAAACCACATTTTATTTCCAAAGAGAAAAAGCGAAAATAGGCAATCAGTGTAATATATAGTGACTTTCTGGACATAATGTGTAGATACTGACTAGTGCAGTCTTGGAAATCACAGAGTACATGAGGAAAATAATCTGCAGGAGAAACTGGATTTCATTACATACAACTAAATGAACACCTCCCACTGGAAAATGACAAAAAAAAATCTAGAGCAAATAAACTGCTAAGGATGGGTATAAAATAGAATTTTAAAAAATAGGAATATCTTCAAAATGTTTTCCATGCTTTAACTGATTTAATTACAACATATGTATTGTGTGTTAAGTACAACATATTGTAAGTTGTCATATTAAAACTTACAATAGGAAATAGAAAACAGACTGAGTTTTCAAATACAGAAATTTAGTTATTAAAGGGTACATGGCAATTCAGGGAGAATTAATAACTTTTCATTTTCTCTTAAACAAATCATGTAGTTTCCTTTTGAACATTGTCACACATGTTAAAGAACATGATAAATTCAATATATTTTTCACGTTGCACTTTGCATATGTACCACCAAACTGACCTACCTTAAACATTATAGCTTGGATTGTTTTTTCCAGTGGCAGCGGAGGCTGGGTTGGCTTTAGACACGCATGTAGCTTTTGTTTGCTTCAGCACTTCCTTYGCAAACCACTTTTTTTGAGGAGGAATGTGGCGGGGAGAGGAAGAGTTCACAGCTTAATACCGCTTCAGAAGAGAAAGCATTCAAAAGTTTGTTGCAAGTAAGCTAATAGGCTATTATTTTTGCTTCCTTTGTAAATGAGAATCAGCAAGAGCAAATCTTAATTTCAGGAATCTGAGCTCTAAAATGCATAATTTCTGCACTTCATATGAAAATGCCAAGATTTCTGCATAGATATAAAGGTAAATTGGAGGAAAATTGCTGAAAATTCCATTTAAATTAATATTTATTAAGAATTCTATCCCTAAATGCAGAGATAAATATTCCCCCTTTGCATCTTGAGGAAAAAAAATAAACCATACATTATGCATTTTTTTAGAAACACTATATGTATGGGTGGATTATATACCACATGTTTTGCTATGCCCTCATATGACAATAAGGAGGTACATTCTATAGAGAGCAAAATATATGGAGCTCTTACAGGAAGTTTATAGATCATATTCACCTTTCACGCCATTGTTTGTTCAGGTTGGGGTGGTGGGTCTCCAACTACCATGTTTATCTTGTCTAACTGCCTACAAAAGCATTTCATAGAAAAATGATTTAGTTCTGTAATCARCGGAGGATGAATACTTGTAAGTAGACCTTGACTTACTAATAGATTTTATTAAAGGCTTAACTTGACTTTTATTATTTAATACATAGGTTACTATTTCATTTTAATGTCTGGAAGTCATGCAATTTATGTATAGCTTTATATTGAATCTGATAATAACAGTCATGATAAATGACGCAGCATCAAGTTTAAGAACAGAATCTGGTGCACTCTAAAGATCCCAGAATATTATAAGTCAAGCTGGCTTTGGGCAGCATAGACTTTCTATTTATTTGGGATCTGACATCATAAAAATATGTATGTGAACTTATGTACAATAAATTCCAGAATGCTATCTTATTGTCATGGTTGTCATGGTTATTATATGAATATCTTGATTTAATCTGATATAAGAGTGAAGGGAAAAAGAAGCAAGGAACTGATGAAATCAACTGCACTCCATTAGAATTCTTGATGTCCAGAGATTTTTAGAAGGGAAATCTTCTGATAAAGKATTGTGTTGATAAACTATATGGATAAATAGGCTTATGATGAATGAATTAACTAGACCTGATTGCATGCTATTTGTGACTATTAAGATTTAAATAAAAGGGAGATGTTTCCATTTTATCATTTTAAAATATTAACTTCCTCCATAAGAATAAAGAACATTTTGTTTTAAAGAGAACTGCTTAAACATACTGCATGAGCTATACTATTACAAGCATTTTAGCCCAGGAAATGGAAAATGCTAATGGAAAATTCCCATGTACTTAGAGCCCAGAAAGACGTTAGGAGAAAGCAGGGACAGGTCAGGAGGGGAGGAATATAGAGACAGCATTGGAACATTCAGGCGTAGGGACAGGAAAGCCAAAGCCCTCTTGGACCTGAACCTGGTAATCTGGTGAGGGATGTGAAAGGCCACAAAGTGGCTTTCTATAGGTTTATATGTACCTAGAGAAAAAATCCACCAGCTGCTGAAAGGTGCAGGGGCCCTGGTAACAAACAGTATGGAGGAGATGCAGGACCTCAGTACCTTCTTCACCTCACTCTTTCCTTCTAAGTCTTGCCTTCAGCAATGACAGACCCTTGAAACCATCAGTAAATTCTGCAGCAAGGAATACTAGTGGAGGAGGGTCAGGTTAGGGAACATTTAAACAAACTGGGCATACATAAGCCCATGTACCCTGACAGAATGCATCCAGGACTGCTTGGCAAGCTGGCCAATGTAATTTATGGCCACCTTCGACTGTCTTTGAAAAGTCATTGTAATCAGCAGGGGTGTCTGAGAACTGCAAGAGAGCAAACATCACTCCCATATTTGTAAGGGCAAGAAAGAGGTTCTAGGGAAACAGAATTTGGTCTCATCCCTGTCTTTCAAAGCAAATGGAGCAAATAGTTCTGGAAACTACTTCCAAACATATTAAGGACAGGAAAGTGATTATGAGCAGTCAGCATGGATTTATGATGGAGAAATCTTGTCTGACCAACGTGTTTGGCTTCTACTGGCTTGACATATAAGAGGAGAGTAGTAGGTGTTGAATATCTTGGCTTTACTAAGGCTTTTGACACAGTCTCCCTCTCTCTTGTCAACAATGAGTTGACAAACTCACTAAGTATGGTCTAGATAAGTGGACAGTGAGCTAGACTGAAAACTGGCTGAACTGCAGTGATCAGAGTATTGTGTTCAGACAGTGACTGGAGATCAGTCTAACGTAATTTTCTCTGAAATAGCCAACATATTCCTGAACATAAAGAACCTCTACATCAATGAGATCAAATGTCCATTGACTTCAGTAATGTCTAGATTGTATTGAGAGTACTTAATGCTCAATACCTAATTCTGAATAATGAGGCAAAGTGTTCCAMATATCAAAGGATCATTGACGTCCCCTTCTCTTCCCCCCAGAAAAATCCAGATATATATCAGATATATATCAGTAAGATTCTTACTCTGTAAGCAGGTGCTTTGCAGAATATATTGAAAAAAAAATAAAAACAAAATTAAAATTAAAAACAAACAAACAAGCAAACAAAAAATACCCCAACTGCTCTAATGCCAAGGCCAACACTGTATTCTTTCGTTTTTAAATAAAGGTACTCTGCACRAGAACAGAAAGTTAGGCAGGACATACAATTCTTGTTCTAAATAAGCTTGAAATAAAGGAGCCTGGAGCATACTTTTGTCTACAACTTTTCTTTTCCTTTTGTTCTTCTCCTTACCCCTAGCTTACTTACATACCAAAAGACACAGCGTAGTCCTTGCTGCAGGAGACTTTGGGGGATTATGCATTTTCTATGTATAAGTAGAAATTGCTAATAGAGAAACGGATAGTAAATAAATACATTGTAAATGAAAGTCATCTTTTATTTATCTCTGACTCATCTCTGAGTCAATGCAGTTGAATGAGGTGAATTTCAATCACCTGATGGCAAACTATATCAGTGAAATAATGACCTTCTGTACCTCCTCTTGGGATAGAAGACGCCAGCATACTTTGGTAAACTGTTCACTTTTCATTAAATGTTTATCCCAGTGATTGGGCAGCTTGACAGCACATGTTGTCTCTTGACATCTGAGTTGTCATCTGAATCAACTGGAGGAATATATTTCTCAAAAGCTACAGAAGTGCTGTGTAACTGATTCTACCTGTTCACCATAATAAAGGCAGTGTAGGGGTGAATGTCATCAGTAAGACTAAGCAAAACACAAATTCAATCARCATTACGCTTTTGTCCTAATCATTAACAGAATATGAGCCAGAGTCTCAATTCAAGGAAACTGACCTGACTTTGCTGACTTTAGTGAAACATCTRTTTATATCTACTTATATCTGGTCCCAGGATGCAACATTGCTACTTAAAATGATTTAAAATTGAATTAATTGTTTATTTACAGCCACAGATATCAAATTAGTAGGAAACTGGGGAAGATATTAAAACAGACATGAATAAGGATAGGGCAAAATGAGACAAGAATGAAATGACTTCCAGATGAGATAAAGTCAATATTTTTTTAAAAAGGTTTAGTCTTATTTTACTCTTGAACTAATCACAAATTTCCTTCTCCTAAAAAAAAAAAAAAAAAAAAAAAAAAAAAAAAACTATGATCTGTGATTTAATAAATGCTGTTTCAGCACTTTAGGATTTGATTGTGCAAGGAGCCTCTACAATATATGCAGATAATTCACCTCTAAATCACAGAATGCTCAAGGTTGGAAGGGACCTTTAGAGATCATTTAGTCCAACCTTCCTGCTCAGGCAGGGCCACCCAGAGCATGTGGCACAGGGTGGCATCCAGCTGGGTTTTGAACACCTCCCTGGGCAGTCTGTTCCACTGCTCTATCACTCTCTCAGTAAAGATGTTCTTCCTCACATGCAGATGGGACTTCCTGTGTTTCAACTTAWACCCATTTCCCCTTGTTCTGTCACTGGCCACCACCTAGAAGTGCTTGTCCCCCTCTTCCCTACTCCCTTCATGAACTTATACATGTTAATCATATCCCCTCTGAGCCTTCTCTTCTCCAGAGAAAACAGGCCCGGTTCACTCAGTCTCTCCTCATACGAGAGATGTTCCAGTTCCTTAATCATCTTAGTTGCTCTCTGCTGGACCCTCTCTAGGGAGCCCAGAACTGCACACAGTACTACAGGTGCGGCCTCACTAGACCTCAGTAGAGGGACAGGATCACCTCCCTTGACCTGCGGGAAAAACTCCTCCTGATTTGGGATAGGATCCCATCAGCCTTCTTGGCCACGAGGGCACACTGCTGACTCATGGTTAACTTGGTGTCAACTAGGACTCCCAGGTCCCTCTCCGTGGAGSTGCTTTCCAGCAGGTCGACCCCTAATCTGTACTGRTGCCTGGGGTTATTCCTCCCCAGATGCAGGACCCTGCACTTATTGAACTTCATGAGGTTCCACTCTGCCCAACTCACCAGATTGTCCAGATCCCTCTGGATGGCAGCACAGCCCTCCGGAGTTTCAGCCACTCCACCCAGCTTGGTGTCATCTGCAAACTTGCTCAGGGTGCACTCTGTGYCCTYGTCCAGGTCATTGATGAACAAGCTGAAGAGCACCAGTTCCAGTACTGACCCCTGGGGACCACCACTGGTCACAGGYCTCCAACTGGACTTGGCCACATTTATCACCACCCTCTCAGCTCTGCCATCCAGCCAGTTCTCAACCAACCTCACTGTGCACTCGTCCAGACCACTTTCCCAGAGCTTCCGTATGAGGATAGTATGGGAGAGAGTGTCAAAAACCTTGCTTAAGTCAAGGTAGACAACATCCACAGCTCTCCCTTTGTCCAGCCGGCCWGTCATTCCATCATAGAAGGCTATGAGGTTCATCAGACATGACTTCCCCTTGGWGAATCCATGCTGATTACTCCTCAGCACCTTTTTCTCCTTYGTATGCCTGGAGATTATCTCTAGGATGAACTGCTCCATCACCTTTCCAGRGACGGAGGTGAGMCTGACCGGCCTGTAGTTGCCTGGYTCCTCCCTCTTGCCCTTTTTGAAGACTGGAGTGATGTTGGCTCTCTTCCAGTCCTCCGGCACTTCCCCTGCTCTCCAGGTCCTCTCAAAGATGATGGAGARCAGCTAAGCAATAACYTCCGCCAATCCCCTCAGCGCTCTTGGGTGTATCCCATCTGGGCCCATAGATATTTGAGTGGCCAGTTTGTCTAAGTGATCCCTAACCCAATCYTTCTCACACTTTGGCCTGACTCATTTCGCATCTGCGTTCTCTGGCGATGCACCTAGATTCTTCCCACGTGGCCTGGCCCTTCTTCCACAAGCTTCACGCTCCTTTTTTTTTTCACTAACTTTGCATTAACTTTGCCTAGCAGCTTCTTGCCCATCCACACAGGTCTCCTGCCCCGCTTACTTGAGTTCTTTCTTGTGGGAATGCACCGATCCTGAGCTTGGACAAAGTGGTGCTTGAATAATAGCCAGCTCTCCTGGACTCCCTTTTCTTCTAGGACCCTGAGCCAGGGGATTGCTCCAAGTTGCTCCCTGAAGAGGTCCAAGTTGGCTCTCTTCAAGTCCAGGGTAGCTATCCTACTTCTTGCCCAGCTACCTCCACGCAGGATCGTGAATTCYAACATCTCATGGTCACTGCAGCCCAGASTGTCCCCARCCCTCACATTTCCCACTAGACTGTTTCTGTTTGTTAGTATCAGGTGTAGCAGTGCCCCTCGCCTTGTTGGCTCCTCAACCATCTKCATCAAGAAGTTATCTTCAATGTTTTGCAGGAACCTCCTGGACTGTCTGTTCCTGGCTGTGTGGTTGTCCCAGCAGATATCAGGGTGGTTGAAGTCCCCCAGGAGGACCAGGGCCTGTGACCGGAAGGCTTCTTTCAGCTGCTGTAGAAGGCTTCATCCACTTTCTGGTCCTGGTCAGGAGGCCTGTTGTAAACTCCCACCACCGTGTCGCACCTGTTGGCTTGCCCTTTTATCCTCACCCACAAGGCTCTCTACTYGCGTTCCATCCTCTCCTACACTCAGCTCTATGCATTCCAATTGCAACTTAAAGTTGTAAATAACTTAAAGACTAAAACTAAGAAGCAAGAAAGTATTTCCCAGCTACTTGTCATGCTCTGAAACAAACAAACAAACAAACAAACAAACATTTTGTTACAGCTCATTCAGTTACCTCCATATTAGTGTTTCTGTCATATCAGATATTAATTGCACTTTGAGAAAATAAAATGAGCCTGGATTCTGGGTAAATAGTCCTTTTAGTTATCAAGGGAAAAGAGAAAAATAGGGTTGTGAAATAAGTTACAGAGAGCTTTAACCTCATAAATTTATTTTTGTCCTCAAATATGCAGGGCAAAATTATATGAAAATTTATTTTCTCTTTAAAAATTTGGATYTTTGCTATATCTCATGTTAATTCTTGAGAAGTTTGGTTTTATTTAATCTTTAAACATTTTTAAATTCTGTATTCCTACTGGCTGCAGTTGGAAAAATCTAGGCAAAAATGGGAAGAATTATTTATCAGCATAGCTAAATATGTTTAGGATTACTTATTCTACTTCCCTGAATTTTCTTATTAGAGCCTATATTTCCAATTTCATTTCTGCCTTTGGAGAAATACATTATCTTCATGTGTCCGAGGAAGTGACTTCAATAATAATACCATCATTATGGTGCCCGAGGAAGGAACTGAAATCAGCAATTAATAACATTTGTGTTCAATTAGCCTATAAACCCTTCACCTGTATTGGACTTCCAATCTGGACAAAGCTTTAACCGTTGCAATGCACCAGATCGCAATGCACCAGACCATACATATCAAAGAAATCAAGGAATCATATTAATCAATCATTAATCGATCATTAAACAAAGAAATAAAACAGAAAGACAGAGGGCTTAATCAGAAGTACAAATATGTATACAAGAAGGATATGTGTTTTGTTAATGGAAATGTATTGTGTATCCCTTCTCCATGGTTACGAGGAGTAAAGCTGTTTTCTTTTATCACTTTTCCTCAGCTACAAGCAGCCTTATGAACAGTGTGAAGAATCTTTGGCAGTAAGACTAGTAGTAGATGTCAGATATGTCAGTGTAAAATATATTTTTTGAGTTCTCCATGAAGCATGGCTTGTCTAGAGAAAAGTCAGACACTTGGTCGCCTTGGTTCCCACGATTAGCATTTCTCAGCACAGTGGGCATACCTGTCAAATCTCAGTCACTGAGAGTCAAAYTCAGAAGACCATCTCTGTGTCATCCACCGCTGCAGCCAGACCTCTGACTCATCTGCTTTGGCACAGTGCTTTTGCTCTCACTTTACCTTCCCTCACTGTCACTCTATATGTCAAGCATGTATGTTGTTAGCGTGCTTATGTGAGTGACCCATTTTGCTCTGGGAGAACAGTTCATTAAATGGCAAAGAAAAAAAAAAGGGAAAAGACTTGAACTGCGCTTTATTCTCAGTTCTATTGGCCCAATTGAAAGCTTAGGCCTAATTTTTCCATATAATCATCTCACTACCTTCTCACACAATCACTTAGTCATATGATCAGAAGATCTTAATTTTTCACCCACTATATTATTCTATATATATATATGTGTGTGTGTGTATATATATATATGTATATATATATATAAATCCATATGAAAATGGTATGAAATATAACTTTTGCAGTTTGGATACTGCATCAGACTGAAACATTTTTCTCTACAGTGATACTAGCTCTCTCTTTGACAGATATGACCATTAGTGAAAAATAACACAAGACTGTAAAAGATTTATTGAGGATTGCCAAAGATCTTTCTACATATCTAGCTGGCAATGGTGTCAACAGTGGCTATGCGTAGAACAAAAGCACTGATATTTAAAACTGGAAGGGCCTAAGATATTTTCAGTAGCATTTTAAAAACATTTGAAGAAAACAAAAGAAAAAAAATGTGTTTTTCTGAGTAAATTTGTTAAAATATTCTTGGTGTTTGTTGTTTATACTTTGTTTTTAAACTGTGATCATATTTGCTGCCTGGCCTTTTTAGTAAGTCCTRCATATCTCACTGTTCTTTGAGTTAAACATTTCTTTGAAGTGTTAAATGACCTTTGGCTTTGCTACACTTTGTTTTGAATGGGTAGTAGAAGAAAAGTCTGGTATCGGCTTATCCCATTTGTGATGGCAAAGAAGCTGTCATTACTGTGGATAAAGCAATTTCATATTTTGATCGTGCCTTCTATTTTCTTGCTAGTTCTGAYGAGAAATGGAGGGGTTAAGGTTAAGTGTTATCATCAATGGGCATAAAAGTTGTAGAGATAAATGAGGCATTCACATTTTTCTGAGCTGTTATTATTGAATCTGTTAACCTAAAAATGTAAGTCAAATAGATCTAAGCAATGTAAAAATGAAAGATTTATTAAAGAATTATTAAAAAAAATGCAAAGAATTAGGAAGCTGACTCAAAAATGTGGTGGTATGAATAAAACAGATAATTTATAAACTACATAGGATGCCACATGAAGGTTGGTGAAGATATTTAAGATCTTTATGTTTTATTTCCTCCTTTGCCATGTTGAGTGATTTGCTCCTCATAAAGTCCAGCATGTAAGTTCACTGTATCATTACAGCCATTTATCTCATTTGATGAAAAACGTTATTKGAAACTTTAATATGAAGTCACTGGAAATAGAGTGTTTATCACACATAAAAATATATAAATAAAAATCAGAGGACTTTTTTTTTAGTATTTTAGTATTACTTTTAAAGTATTTTGTATTTTACATTTTGATAAACTCATTTTAAATGGAAATATAAGATGATGATGATATACAAAATCTGTAAAAACAGAAGAGATCCCCAGAGCAGGTATGTATTTACATCTGCACAAGCTGAGAAAAATATGTTTACATTCTTGAGTAGGGAGTTCATTAATGTCAAGGTAAATAGTAGTAACAATGGCATAAATGTTAACAGTAGTTGCAGCAGCTATGTACTTTTCAACTCCRAATAGATTAATGTTTTGGAGGTGTATCTTAACCAGGGACATAAGTAATGATAAAACCAATAGTATCATACAAAAAATGGCTTTATTTTCCCATAGCTTATTGATGAGAGACTGGGGAAATATAGCTTAGGCAAGTGAGAAACTGACTGRACTGCTGGATTCAAAAGGTAGTGGTGAAAAATTCAAAGCCTAACTGGCTTTGACAATTGACAATGTTTCTCAGGAATCAGTCTTGGGGTTGATGCTATTTAATGTCTTAATTGGTGACTTGAAATAATATGTCAAAATACACCCTCAGCAAGATCACAGATGGTTCATGTTGRGGAGGAGGGCTTATATGGGGGGAGGCAATGGTTGTTATGAGAGTAATTAAATGCTGGAACATGTTACCTAGAGGGAATCTTCAAATTTTAATTGGAGTGGTGTTCAAGTTATACTTGAACAACTTGGTCTAACTGCTAGGCCTTCTTGGAGAGAGTATGACCTACTGAATATCCAGAGATTCTATCCAGCCCAAATTGTTCGGCTATTCTATACTAATAATAGAATTGCTATGGTTGCCAGAAGTAGTTATCCAGGACAGTAGTTGCTAACATGAGACACAATAAGGAGTCCTTGGAAGCTGCTCTATATGTTTACATAGTATGTAAATCCTTCCTCTGAATATATTCAGATAAAACAAGAGGAACTCATTTCCTTACTAAATTTCATGCTTTTTTTTTTTTTTTCCCCAGACAAAATATAATGCAAGATGTTTTATCTCTTGATTTTTTCATCAGGTTGAAATATCAGTGTTTCCCTGACAATCTTTGACTCTCTCCTGCTTTTTATCACCTCTGTACTTCTTTCTGCTCCTCTTTTTACCTGCACATTCTACTGAACTACAGCTATCCACTGATGTTACAAATCACCTCTCCTGAAACACTTCCACTGCTACAGATTATTTGGAATGTCCTCTATGCTTTTGGTAATGGATACTATTTCTTTTCATCTGTGAAGACCAGTTGTTGTCTTTTTTATAAATAGGTCTTGTGATGCAAGAAGTGGAAAAGAAGCTCAGGAACAAGAGACTGAGGGAATGGCAGCAGTTAAACCAGCAGCAGAAGACAAGGTTTTCTCAAGTCTTATGCAGGTCACTCAGTGTGTCATCAGCTGCCCAGTGTCAGAAATAGTTTACATCATGGGAACTTCCTTTAGCAAGGCTGATTAATCTGGATCATTTAATTATAATTCCTGAGTTTTCTGTTTGTAATATTGATTGGTTTATTTTTCAGAAAATATTTGAGTGAAAGAGTAGTTTAAAGAAAAKCTGAATCAAGACAAATCTATATAGGTAGAAATAACATAGTTAAATAATATAGTTATAATAAGCACTAATAAGGAATATTTACTTAATTTTAGGCTGAGCATTTTATCAATATTTGCTCTGATTTATCAGAATGGGGAAGTAAGGTTGRGAGGAAGGAAGAAAGGAAGCAAGCGAGGAAGCAAGCAAGGAAGGAAGAAAACTTGAAAATACATTTTAAAATTCTCATGCAATTCTTAAATATTTAGTGTGTTTTTTTTTCTTTATCRGTTAAATAATTATTGCCAGAGCCAAATAATTTAATTCACAATCTAGGCTATAGTTTACAGAGTGTAGTTTTTTTAGGATATCTAATATGCAACACTTTAAGACTGTAAATATTCATACAGTTGGAATRATTGTCTGAAAGTAAATCTAGAAATAGAGCTTATTCTTAGTTGGAGTGAGTTCATAATTATACAGAAATCAGTCATCTAGCTCTAATTTTTACTACTATTATGAATTCCACAAATATATATAATTCATCACGCAGCCGCATTTTTYATATACAGAAATTAACCCATACTTGCTTCAGACAGACAAGGTAAAATTGAATTTGTCTTTAAAACAGCCTAGCATAATAAAAATGTGAAATACACAAGATGTGTCAATTTCATTTTTTATAATATGGGTTTAAATGCTGTAATCATCCAGTGCAGAGTGTAATTAGGAACCATTTTGTTTATATATTGTAACTTGCAGAGCATATTTTACCTCTTGAGTGAATACTGACAAATAAGCTCTAAAAAGTTTAGAAATTGCTTTGAGATAAGCACCTTCTGTCTACTAAAGAGCAGAAAGAGGTCAATTCATAAAGAGGAGAAAGTATGGTTCATGAAAGATGTAGCAGGTAAAACAACGCTTCATATACTTTTTCTTCATTCCCTGTTCACAAAGTGAATACTTTCCTACAGTAATGTAGTAATGGAGATTCTGAAAATTTGCATAAACCTAGGTAGATTCAAAGCTAAAATAAAGGCAATATTAAGGTAGATTCAAAGCTAAAATAAAGGCAATATTAAGACTGTCCAGGTAGTATGATAAACACACAGATATTATCTGTTTAGTCACAAATTACCAAATTATTTTATGTTTTTATGTCTCAGGATGGGGACATCCCTCATATGGAGATATTTTCTGCAGAACTGGTTTCCTTTTACAGGTAATAAAGGAAAGTCAAGAATGTTTAATAGAAAAATGGTATACAGATGGTGTTTTCTGACTATTTAAAAATCTTCGACACTTAAGGGGTTTTAAATTTGTTTTTCTGTTTTCTTAGAATTTGCAGCTAATGTATCTAATTCAATAGCAAAGGCATAGGCAAGAATTCTGGCATTCCTACAGATTAATATAGCTTGTAATGTAAATTAAATACTATGATTGTCCATAGAATCACTTGTCAACAAAAGTTTCATTCTGTACTTTTAAAAAATTTTCTTATTCATGCTTCAGTAATATAAATTAACAGTCACAAAACACTATACAAAATAAGAGGCGTGAAATTTGACCATTTCAACTTTAACTTTTGAACTTCATGCCAATAAATGCTATTGTCTCCGCATCTTCTATCGTGATTTTCATTTATCACAGCTGTAATATCTGYCAAACGCTTTTAGCAGGTGAAATAGTATACAAGTCTGACAATATGTGATTTATAAAGATATACATCTAAAGAAGTAGGGAARGTGTTCATTGGGGTGATCTCATATGACAGCAGCATAGCTCAAAATACTTGGTATTCAAAGCATATTCTCTTCTGCTCCATGACATTTTTCCAATACAAATTCGTTTTTATTTTTTAGTCTATTCTGTTTTACAAAAGCACTTAAACGATCTATCTTAAGCAAGATGGTTCCTATTATCAGCTCCCTCTGGTACGCAGAATTCCTCTGTCTAAAGTGATATTAGTGTAGGAAGTAAGGGGCACTTGATGTTGGGAAGTAGGTTAAAAAAGGAATGAACTGATTAGCAAACAATTACATAGAATATTTTTAAGCTAGCTGCATTGTTGCTTTAGAGATCTTACCAGTTGAGGCAGAGTAGTTTCATAATAAATCTTCACAARAACTGTAGAAAGTTTTGTTTCCTGCCTCTGAAAGATGGAATACTCAACTCAGTTGGATTTCTCTGTATTAAATTCTTTTCAGTTGTTATTTAAAGTTCTCCAATGTGTGGATCGGTTTGCTAAAACCATGACTAAAATAAGTTGCTAGTGTATATTTCTTTTACTGGCATGGATTTTTGYCAGTGACTTTAATTAAAGCCACCAAAAATACTATATTAACAAGGTAGTAGAATATCTTGTTCAACCAAAGATTTGTTTGGAACATGTTTTTGCTTAAATTTCTGACCCTAAAGTCCATGCTCATAAACATAGGCTTTGATCTTGAAGCCACAGAAAATAGTGTAAAGATTCTCTTTGTTTTCTGTGGATCTTGAATATATTGATTTATTTTTTTATTTATATTAATAAATAAAATCATTATTAATAAATAAAATAATAAATWAATTAATAAAATTAAATTTTATTAATAAATAACATTTATTAATAAATAAAATAAAATCACAGACAGAAACAGACAGTCCAGGAGGTTCCTGCAGAACATGGAAGATAACTTCTTGATGCAGTTGGTTGAGGAGCCAACAAGGCGAGGGGCACTGCTACACCTGATACTAACAAACAGAAACAGTCTAGTGGGAAATGCGAGGGTTGGGGACAGTCTGGGCTGCAGTGACCATGAGATGTTGGAATTCACGATCCTGTGTGGAGGTAGCTGGGAGAGAAGTAGGATAGCTACCCTGGACTTGAAGAGAGCCAACTTGGACCTCTTCAGGGAGCAACTTGGAGCAATCCCCTGGSTCAGGGTCCTAGAAGAAAAGGGAGTCCAGGAGAGCKGGCTATTATTCAAGCACCACTTTGTCCAAGCTCAGGATCGGTGCATTCCCACAAGAAAGAATCAAATAAGAAGGGCAGGAGACCTGTATGGATGGGCAAGGAGCTGCTAGGCAAAGTGAATGAAAAAAAAAAAAAAAAAAAGAGCATGCAGCTTGTGGAAGAAGGGCCAGGCCACGTGGGAAGAGTCTAGGTGCATCGTCAGAGAATGCAAATGCGAAATGAGTAAGGCCAAAGCCCGGCTGGAATTAGAGTTGGCGAGGCATGTCAGGGACAACAGGAAGAGCTTCTATAAATATGTCGGCAGCAAGAGGAAGAGGAGGGAAAATGTTAGTGCCCTGCTGAATGGGGAGGGGGCCTTGGTGATGGAGGATGCTGAGTAGGCAGAGTTACTAAATGCCTTCTTTGCCTCTGTCTTTACTGCTAAGGCCACTCCCCATGAACTGCAGGGCTCAAGTGGAAGAGATATAAATGGGCAAGAGGAAGACCTTCCACTGGTTGAGAAGGATTGTGTTAGAGATCACTTAGACAAACTGGCCACTCAAATATCTATGGGCCCAGATGGGATACACCCAAGAGCGCTGAGGGGATTGGCGGAGGTTATTGCTCAGCCTCTTTCCATCATCTTCGAGAGGTCCTGGAGAGCAGGAGAGGTGCCCAAGGACTGGAAGAGAGCGACCGTCACTCCAGTCTTCAAAAAGGGCAAGAGGGAGGAGCCAGGCAACTACAGGCCGGTCAGSCTCACCTCCATTCCTGGAAAGGTGATGGAGCAGTTCATCCTAGAGAGCATTTCCAGGCATACGAAGGAGAAAAAGGTGCTGAGGAGCAGTCAGCATAGATTCACCAAGGGGAAGTCATGTCTGACGAACCTCATAGCCTTCTATGATGGGATGACAGGCTGGCTGGACGAAGGGAGAGCTGTGGATGTTGTCTACCTTGACTTAAACAAGGCTTTTGACACCGTCTCCCATGATATCCTCATACGGAAGCTCCAGGAGAGTGGACTGGACAAGTGCACAGTGAGGTGGGTCGAGAACTGGCTGGATGGCAGAGCTGAGAGGGTGGTGATAAATGTGGCCAAGTCCAGTTGGAGGCCTGTGACCMGTGGTGGTCCCCAGGGGTCAGTACTGGAACTGGTGCTCTTCAGCTTGTTCATCAATGACCTGGACGAGGGCACAGAGTGCACCCTGAGCAAGTTTGCAGATGACACCAAGCTGGGTGGAGTGGCTGAAACTCCGGAGGGCTGTGCTGCCATCCAGAGGGATCTGGACAATCTGGTGAGTTGGGCAGAGTGGAACCTCATGAAGTTCAATAAGTGCAGGGTCCTGCAYCTGGGGAGGAATAAYCCCAGGCAYCAGTACAGATTAGGGGTCAACCTGCTGGAAAGCATCTCCATGGAGAGGGACCTGGGAGTCCTRGTTGACACCAAGTTAACCATGAGTCAGCAGTGCCCTCGTGGCCAAGAAGGCCAATGGGATCCTGGCCTGCATCAGGAGGAGTGTTGCCAGCAGGTCAAGGGAGGTTCTGCCCCTCTACTCAGCTCTGGTGAGGCCGCATCTGGAGTACTGTGTGCAGTTCTGGGCTCCCCGGTATAAGAGGGATGTGGAGCTTCTCGAGAGGGTCCAGCGAAGAGCAACTAAGATGATTAAGGAACTGGAACATCTCTCGTACGAGGAGAGAGTGAGTGAGCTGGGCCTGTTTAGCCTGGGGAAGATAAGGCTGAGAGRGGATATGATTAATATGYATAAGTTCAGGAAGGGAGAATGCAGGGAGGAAGGGGACAAGCTGTTTTCATTGGTGGCCAGCGATAGGACRAGGGGTAATGGCCATAAGCTGGAGCACAGGAAGTTCCATCTCCAGGTGAGGAGCAACTTCTTTAGTGTTAGGGTGACAGAGCAGTGGAACAGGCTGCCCAGGGAGGTTGTGGAGTCTCCTTCTCTGGAGGTCTTCAAAACCCAGCTGGATGCCACTCTGTGCCACATGCTGTAGGTGTGCCTGCTTGAGCAGGAAGGTTGGACTAGATGATCTCTTCCAACCCTGAATATTCTGTGATTCTGTGAAATAAGATATTATATATTTTTTTTAATTATTTAAAATATAATTTAAAAAATATAAATTTTAAAATATATATTTTATTTATTTATTTTAATCATTTTTATTACTTTTTTTGATTTTGTGTTTATTTCTTCATCTGCTTGCTAAAGTTTGTGTATGTGTGTGTGTGTGCCTCTGTACAAAACAGAAATCTGAATAAATGTTGGCTAAATAAGCAGATATTGGTTCATTTCATTGAATTATTAAGGTATAACAGCACATGGATTGGTTCTTTGGGTATTCAGTAGAAGATTACTGATAAGGAAATGCATTTCAGATGAAGGAGACATGAAAAATCTTGGAATAAAACTTGAGGTGTGAGGATATGCCATAAGATGCCTGAGTCAATCATCACTGTCATTATGAAAACCATGTACAAATTTATGTTTATCTTATGTATTTTTTCCTATATATCTCAGAAATAAGAAAAAGACTAGCAGACTCACTGAATGGCTCCATTTTATTACTGAAATTAYGATCCAATTTTATAATAGTACCTTGACAGAAATGAAGCCCTAGCATGCTGTGAGAGTGAAGTGTGGAAGACAGTCTTCCAAGAAGATAGAAAGACCAGAAGAAAGTCTGCCTTAAATGATATTTAATAACACTTATACATTTTTTTTATGATCAGAGATCCTACTGAATCTCTGTATCATCCAACGTATTTCACTTATTTTTCATTTTCCACATTCAGTGCATAYATTCATGTCTTACTCCCTTCCTCATTGTGATGAACACGACAGACAACATTGAGTTTAACTTAATGTGTCATTCTGTTGAAACTGTAGATCTCTAGGCAAGTGTCCAAGCTCTGTATAAAAATTGAGAGAGACATGGATAACTGAAGGCTTTTAAGGAATAGTCCTGCAGTCTAAATAGAGGTACCTGAATTACTCCATAGAGTAAAGATGCTTTGTAAGCACTACTTCACTGGGCTCTAAAAATGAAGGTGTAAGTCAGGTGCATGGATTAAAGAATATCACCAATTTTCTTTTTATGCGTGGTTTCAGCAATGATCTTGCTGGAATAAGTCAGAATCTCATAAATATCGGTGAGTTAACAATGTTTCTGTTARGTTATTAGAGGCATCTTGAACTTGATCAAAAGAGAATTTACTGGAAAACACCCCAGCCTTTTTGTCTTTTGTTTTGTTTTTTTTTTCATGTATGCCTGTTGACTGGTAAGGTAAAAGACTTTTTAAGGTCTAAAACTAAATGTCTAATACCTAGAGATTGCCAAAGTCACTTCCAAAGGCACTTTTTGGCAGTGTAGAATGCATGGGGAATTCCCTGTTTATTTTGCCTCTTGCATGCAAGTTGGCACAGTTAGAGTAAAAAAAAAAAAACTGTTGTTACGGTAAAAGTCGTGAGGTAAAAGGATATATTTCAAGAACTCAAAAAATAAATCTTTATACATGTATGTATATATCTTCTGGATAGCATTCAGAGGTCTTTAAAAAATAGCAATGACAGTAAGAAGATGAGAACGTAAAGGTTACTTTTCTTATCATGAAATCAGTGATTTTAAAAACTTAGTAACAGCATGTGCAAGTATACACTGATAACTACGACTAATCTAGCCATTGACCTGTTTAAGTGTTTACAAGGCCACAGCCTTTGTAAGAAGCAGAAAAGAGCAGTGCTGTAAAACAACGGCAAAAATTCCTCTGTACCATTTAGTTTAAGAGAAAGACTCTGAAATGTCATCTAGAGTATTTTAATTATGCATCTGTTCAACTTACTAGTCAATGCATGTCATCACATTCCAAAGAATTCACACAGTTGAACACTAAAGGGTCCCTTTTCTACCTCACTATGCATTTAATATCAATGTGACACTGAGATTCCAGATAATTCTAAATGCTATAGGCTTATCTTGACTTTAATAAGGTACATAAATTACTTCCTCCTCTGACAGTCAGAGCAACTCCCATACTAATGRCCTCAAATGAACATGGTCTTATGTAGTTTAGACCTTTTTTTTTTTTTTTTTTGCCTCCTGATTTTATAAAGTCTATGGTATTGGAAAGAATATGTATTACGATCTGCCACATATGTGTTACAAAAAAAAAATCATAATTAAAAAATGAAAACTACTGCTAATGCATCATGTTTTATTTTTCTGAGGAATTTATTCTGAAGGAAAGGCCTTATTGAAGGCCTCATCCTAAAAAGTGTCTAAGTGTCCATTTCCTCTCCAACCATTAAATAAGAATTTTGGAGGCCCAGGAAGATAAAAGTCTACTTTTTACCTTSACATGCAAAATTTATTGATAGACATCTGCAGAACATTGAACTCTAGTGTTGCAACTAACAATAGGAATATCAACCAGGAAAAAAAAAAAACAGTCCTAGTGTATCTAGTAAATATAGTATATAAGTGTATATTAGAGGAAAAATAATGAGCTTGGAGTAAAGCTCTGGAATGAGGATCTCAAAGGAACAATAGGTCTCACTCTTGGCAAATCATAAACAGAAAAGTGGGATTTAGAAACCCTCTAACATTTTTGGTGTGAAGTAATTTTTTCTTAAAATGGTGGCAACTGTATATTTTAAAACTTTTTTTTTTTTCCCACACAGTAAACTCTGTGGCTTTTAAAGATGAGTAAGAAGAGTCATTCTTTTTCTGATTTATAAATATTTCCCTGATTTGGATTGCAAGAAATAATGAAGCTGACCATTCCACAACAAAATGATAAAAATAGGAAAGAGCAATTCCCTTTGTTACCTCTGTGGTAATATTCTAATGATTTCACTATGGYGAGTTTCTCTTGTTAATATTTGATCAGTTTCCATCTTTAATTTAAGAAATCCTTATAAAGGCAATCTTTTTGAGATTAGTATGTTTTGCAAAAATTGTTTCAATTAAGAGACATTTTCAATGCTTTGAGCATTTAACATATCTCTAATTGACATCAAATTATAAATAAGAAAAAGTTAATACCTTTATATGAGACATTTTACTCGCTCTTTATGATCCTAATTTTTTCTCACATGACAAAATCAATTTCAACTAGTTATTCATTACCATTTGTGGAGAACAAGATCAATGTATGAATTATTTAAAAAAACAACAAGCAAATACTCCTAAATATTTCTTTCTCCGATACAATTGACTGGATTTAGCATGAGTTCTTTCTTTTATTTATTTTTGCRATGTAAAGAATGTCATACAATGAAAATAAAATAAATAACTGCAAAGAGCATCAAGTTTGTTTTCTGATTATCAATGAAAGTTACTATGATTTTTTAGATCAATGTGTATGTGTGTAGGTATACAATCTATAGCTGTTATACTCTCTCTTCTTCATAGAGATTGAAAGATCACACATCTCAGCAAATCAAGGGAGGATTAATTTCACCTAACTTTAGTGGTCTACAGTGTAGATGTGAATTGTCTAAGTGACCACTGGAGAAAGTGGAGACCTCTTCAATAGAGGTCAATAGATAAATAGAGTATATGTGATGAAAAGTACCATTTGTCTAAAACAAGTTAAATATCTACTTTGGTCTCGGATGTTTTGTCCCATAAACTCCATTAACTTCATTGACTAAATCTCTACTAAATATAAAAAGAACACTGAATAACTCGTCCAGATGTATCAGACAATAGGCAGAAGTAGCTGTACCCGTTCTATGTAAACATCATTCCAAAGGGATATGTGAATATTTTTCAGATAAATACACTCCAAATAAGTAACTTTCACATTTGAACTTGAATATTTCCATTTAAGGCACTGGAGTTGCTTGTATGTACACATATGTGCATGCATTGGTATATATATATGTACATATATGGCAGTATATGCAGGCACACACACACATATTTACATATACTTATAAAACACATAYATACTCACACAGGAAACTATAGAAAATGTATATGCAGAAATGAAGACGAAAATCTAGCTCTTTAAATGCTGAGTTAGAAAGAGGGGAAAAATTATAATGGCAAAGAAGTTTAACATTAGTGGCTCCATGTTAAATTTCAATCTGCTTTTAAATATTTTTTTTTATTTCTTAAAAAAAAAAATGAAGTGAAGCTTTAATGTTAAACATTTACATTGCTATATGGATAATTTAATTCTTGCCTTCTGACTTACAGGAACATCAGGAGCAAAAATAAACCAGAGAGATTGTTTTCTCTTTTCCTAGCATAAACATATTTTGAATGTGCTTAGCTGTTCAGTTTAGTGGAGAAACAGTAATGATTTGGGACTTAGAACTTTTTTTTCTCCTTTTGATACTGGAGAAAGAAAGCAAGCAATGATGCAATGAATTATTTAATTATGAACTCTGATTGATGCTTCATCCACTTTGACAAAACATGATTATTTTTGAAGATAGTCAGGGTTAGAGTATCCGTGTCAGTGGATGAGACCTTTGTTTTTCTAAGATGTATGACTGTGCTAGGACAGATGACTTTTGCACGCAAATTCAAGATTATGTTATTAGTGTTGAATCCTATTTACTGCATGGAAATGAAATTTTTCATCAGATGAGGTAAGTTACCTTTAAAAGTTGCTAAAGTATGAGAAGGCATATAGCAGAAACAAAAGCCAGCTTACAGACACTTTTTTTCGCCTTCTGTGTTTACGATGTAGACAAATTTTATCTAAATCTAATGATTTTTACGGCATAAAAAGATGGGAATATTTCCTTTCTATTTCATGCAGGGTATGAGATGCTGTCATGTCCTCTTCTGTTACAACTGTAATGAGAGTCTAGGTCATTCTGTACCCTGGTATGAAGCTGAATGGGTTAATTTTGAACTATTTCTTTGTGATTGTTTTGCTCTGTTGAAAAGAGATTGGAATCATGATCTATCCTTTGCTATTAGCCTGAATGTGATTTTGTCTTACATACTCTGTATACAGCTTCTTGGCAATAAACAGAGGCGTGGTAAATGAATACAGTGTTCATACTTCAGGACTATAAATAACATGCATCACAATACATAATTCTGATATTAAATAGGATAAATAAATAACAGAGCTAGCATTAAAAATGATGTGGTTTAAGACAGCACTATGTTAATACTATGAGTTAATTTTTAAATTCCTAAGTGCTGATTTTTTCCCCAAATAGTCTTMGTAATATTTCTCAATGATAGTCACTTTTTTTATGTAGTAAAATCCTCTAGATTTTACTAGTACAACCAACTTGTAAAATCCTCTGTACTGGTGTCAGGGGTTATTCCTCCCTAGGYGCAGGACCCTGCACTTGTCCTTGTTGAACCTCAGGAGGTTCCTCTCTGTCCAACTCTCCACCCTGCCCAGGTCCTTATGAACAGCAGCACAGCCCTTTTGAGTGTCGGCCACTCCACTCAGCTTGCTATCGTCTTCGAACTTCCCCAAGGTGCACTCTGTGCACTCGGCTGAGCAATAACCTGTGCCAGTTCCCTTCGCATTCTTCGGTGCATCCTATATGGGCCCATAGATTTATGGGTGGTCAGTTTGCCTAAGTGATCCCTAACCCARTTCTCCTCGATCAGTGGAAGGTCCTCCTCTTTCCCATTTATCTCTCCTACTTGGGCTCTGTAGTTCTTGGGGGCTAGCCTTAGCAGTAAAGACAAGAAGCAAAAAAGGCATTTAGTAACTCTGCCTTCTCAGCATCCTCCTCTGTCACCAAGGCACTTCTCCCATTCAGCAGCAGGCTTACATCTTCCCTAGTCTTCCTCTTGCTGCTGAGCTTATTGTTAGCATTGMATACATATGGGTAGGAGCTTCAGAATTTCTTGATGAAAATCTGACCATGAGCTTGCTTGCCTTACAAATGTGAGTTACATAGGAAGCCCAATGTCTTGTACTTTAGCAAATAGAAACAAAATGTTGCAAAAGAAACAACAGAGAGAGGGAAAATAAAATATGAATTTGGTTTTGCATATATGGTATATATATCATGCTTGTATGGTTGGGTTCCTAACTCCCCACTAAGGACTATGTAATTGAGCATTTATTTCCTTGTAAAAAAAGACAGTGAACAGAAACATTAATGCCAAGAAACTTATAATAATTATAGACTTCATCATGATACAGACTTTCTTATGTCTGCATAATAAAACATATAYGAAAAATACATGAAACTTAGAGCATCTTCAAGGTGCAGGCCTTACCTGTGTCTTCTGTCTGCTTTACGTGATTTGGATGAAGTSCCCCAGGCGCAGTTCAGAGTGATGACAATGAAGTTGTCACACAGGAACAATTCAAATTACTGAGTGTCAAATCAGGCTTCACCACAGGCTGTAGGACAAGAGGATTATTATTCCTCAAATCCTCTTGTAGCCAATCCAAGCTAGAGAGAGAAACAATGTTACTAATGTATTGAGATGGTTCAGTATTACACCCAATCTGCTCATCAGAGCTAGCGAGATGGAAAAAAAGAGGTTTTTCTAGATGTAGGAGTCATACTATATCACTTTGGAAAGAATAATAAAGCAACTAGAAATCATAATTACTGTGCCAATTCATATCATTTCACAATTCCTGCATGCTACTAACCTTACTAGAATATTAATCAGCAGGTTATATTATTTTTCAGTAATTAACTAGTACAACCAACTTGATAGTTTTATGAGTTTCGGCAGAGATGGAATAATATTTAATGAAAAAGATTTACTAATCAGGAGTCCTAGTTTGTATTCTGCTTCATTTAGAGAATTAGTCTGAACGAACCATTACAAGTATTTCATTTAATATCTAATAGTTACTGTCATAAAATTGTCTGTCAATAGTTCAATTTTACAAAGCTGTTCAATTTTGGAATTGAAAAAAAAAAAAAAGATATTAATTACATTGAAAGTCAAGCTATGAAAGTCTAGCTACAAGAAATTGCGTGGTAGCATTAATCAATCAATTCCTGTAAGTTTAACTCTACTTCTACACTAAGATATACTCAGTATACGCTAACTTTTTTCCCTGTCATCAAAAATAAATTGGTTGGAAAACTGATGTAAACCTAAGAGCATGTACAACAAAAATGAACCTRACTATGGTTTTCCAGAAATTACTGGCAGCTTACAAATATTTTAAAATTCTTGATTGTCCAAAATTCTTGATATTGACCTTATCACTCTCTACAACTACCTGTAAGGAGGTTGTAGTGAGGTAGAGGTCAATCTCTTCTCCAAAATAACTACAGATAGAGCAATAGTTCTCACCTCAAGTTCTGCCAGAGAAGGTTCAGGTTAGACATTAGGAAGAATTCCTACATGAAAAGACTAGTCAAGCATTGGAACAGGCTGCCCAGGGAAGTAGTGGAGTCACCATCACTGGCAGTGTTCAAGAAACATGCAGATGAGATGTTAAAGGACATRGTTTAACAGGCATGGTATTGAAGGTTTTATGATTGGACGTGATGATCTTGACATATTTTTCCAACCATAATGATTCTACGATTGAAAGTTAAGCCAAATTGTACATTGGTCAAGTAATATGTTGTTTACAAATTTTACAAAAATGATAAAATAAAAAAACTAAAACTATAAAACTATAGTTCTGATAACTTGGATTAAATCTTGCTTAATCCCTGGGATTAAGTCTTGCTTTTAGTATGTACGTGTCTTAAAAATCTTGAATGAACCTCTCTAATGGATGGTTGACTTCAATCAGAGAAACCATAATACTGAGATGCAATGTTTCTAATTGATGTCATTATAGAGACAAGAGAGGGGGAAGATAAATCAATTTCCAATGTACAATTGGAATGTACTATTTCCTATGAATAGTGCTCTCATGAGTAATGAAGATGAAGGAATATACCTGATTTTAAAGATGCTTTTTCAGCTTGATTTATTTAATAATAACCACAGAAGAGCTTTGAGATATGAAAGAATGATTTTAGCAGAGTCAGTTGTGTCAAATGAAAAGCAGTATTCATAATTTATTATTAAATTATTGCTATTTTCTGATCAGGATGGGTACAGTCTCTTAACTCCTACTTTGCATTAATAAAATTCTTCAGATCGGTTAGCAGAAATAGTAGTATAAAATGGCCATGGCCTGTTATGGCAGGATAAAATATATTGGCAGACAGGAATGCATATCAGCTGTCATTAGCTTAGTTATGCATGGATATCTCTGATTTGTGATTAGGGAAACTAGAACAGTAGTATAATGTATGCTTTCATTCTTTCTAAATCACTAGTCTGGTGGCAATAATAATTCACATTGTGCATATCTGAGCAGGAAATGTGATAATAGGGCTTCTGGGATTCATCTATCCTCTTTCTAGCTGAGCCAAAAAGATCAGCCTTAAAGGTTCTGCAAGAATTCTTAAACCTGTGCTGGAAATGTCTATTTGGGTTTATGATTGAAATTGGTATTATTTCCCTCATACTTCCCCTCCTGTTCCTTTCCATCACTAGAAGAAAAGCTTGCTTTTTTTTTTTTTTTTTCCTCCAAGTATGAAAACATTCCTGAAGAATTTCAACTTGAATACAGCATACATTATTCAAAGTTGACCTTGATTTTCGAAGGTGACCATAGTGAATGGTAATCATTCTGCTCAACAGCAAGGCTTGAATTAAGGATTGGTCTGTAGAGTAGAATGTCATTTTTGTTAACTTGACTTAAAGAGCCAGAGGCTTTAGCCTACAAACATGTGTCTACTGCAGAATAAGTACAGCAGGAAAAAGCATTCAGACATTATGAAACAATGCTCTAAGTTCATGATTTGTTCTCTGGCAACATARAGGCAAAGACTGGATAACAGAATCATTTTCACAAGATACATGAAAAAAAATGGAGGGAAAAGCAATATGATAAAGTGCAACTCTAAACAAGGTATTGGAAGCATTTCTCATCAGACTTTATAAGATTATTTCCTGTCAGAAATTGGGAACATCTAGTCTCAAATAAAGAAACACKAAATTTTAAATGATGTATATTGTATTCCCGGTGACTTATGATGAGCAATTAGATGGGATTTTATCAGTAGTTCTGCACTAATTTTAACATTTTAAGATCATGAAATAAATTTAGAAATTCAGAGCCACATAAAAGTATAGGTCCTCRAAAGTATGAAGAGCAAACACAGCTGGTTGATCCAAACAAGCTAGACAATACAGAACTGACACATGCCCAATAATTTTCAATCTTTTCTTAGCTTTCCTTTTGAAAAATACTAATGTTTAAATATCTTTTCACTAGAGATATTTCTCATTGTCCATGCTAAATATATTTATCTGCAGTTTGTCTAATTATGTCATTCCCATGAAGAACAGTTTATTCCTTTCTATTTTCCATATTAAAGACTATTATTTCATCTTATCTCATTTCTGGATGAAAATTCTCTTTTCTCCATATTTCTTAGTAAATTATGCTTGTTCTGGGTTCTGGTTATTCCTATTCTCTTTCGGATTCTGTCCATTTGCTTAACACTTTTGTTGTTCTTTTGTTGCTGTTGAAACAGGRTGCTATGAACTGGGCACAGTATTTGTCAAGGTATTGACAAATACCTTGTCAAAACACATACCTCCTATATAATGTTTCTGTTCATTTATTCTGTATATATATATATATATATATATATATATATATAAAAACAGGATAAATATATATATATATTTAATTCCCACAGCTATAGGGGATAATTGCTTGGGGATCTCTATACCTTCCAGACCGAAAGAATATTTATGTGAGTATTGTTGTGTTACAACTTTATGAACCAAACTAATGGAATATGATTGATTTATTTGGGATTTTTGCACACATCTACCTAATGATACCGTGTCACAATTATGAAATTCGCAGCATACAGAAGAATATTTGTACCACATAGAAATTAAAGCAATAGCATTACTGAATTGGCAGCAAAACACAGACATTATTTATTACCCATCTGAAAGAGAAAGGCCAGAATCAGYGCTATGGTGAATTGTGGTTGGGACGCACTGGCAACACACACACTGAGTTTGCCACAAACAGGGGAAAAAAAAAGATGTTTTCAAAATAAAACTATTCTTTCTTTTCAAAACAAAGATTACCAATTATTTACTTGAAAATAATGTAAATGATTTTCTAGCATCAGAGACAGCATGTCTTTCACTGTAAACTCTTTATTTGTTTAATATAGATGAATATATGTAGCTTTTTTTCATCTGATGATTCAAGCTGACACATGAAAAATAAAAATGCTATTTAAATAATTCATTAAAAAGATTACTAAAATATGACTATAACTCTTTATATCAGACTATAACTCTTTATATCAGTCCACAAAGACTGATAAAGGAGATTCTCTCAAACATTTATACATGTCCTTAACATTCATAATAATATTACTTCAAAAGTTTCAATGACTGAAAGCTGAGAAAAGCTATATGGAAAAATCCATGGTTCAAAGACAGCAATGGCAGTATGGAAATTTATATGGCCAAAGCATTCTAAATATATAGATAAAGCCTTAGGTTGTTGTTTTCTTTTTTTCTTTTTTCTTTTTTTTTCTTTTTTTTTTTTTTTTTTTTTTCCTAGTTTATATATTGATAAATTTCAGTGTAAATCCAGAGGAAGTATTATTGCTATAGCATCCTGCATATGCCCTCCACAATGAATAGTAATTTTTATTTTTTGTGAGTTCAAGTCAGCAGTCCTTAACTTGGCTTTAAGGYGGAACACAGAGTCTGTAGGCATTGGGAGTGAAATTTGTCTGAATAAGTGCAGACATCTGAACTAGTTATCAAACCTCCCTTTATAATTGTTAGGGATAACATTTCTGTGTCCTGATTCAACACATACTAAAAATATCTCAAATAAATCTGCAGAGTTGTACTCTAAAAATGCTTATTTTCCTCCAGTTAATGGAAAGAGAAATGAAGGTGGGTAGGTATGCAGAGGTCTATATTACCTGAGGTAAAATGAATCCCTCCCACATGAACAGTGGCCAAGTGATTGCTTTACTGGTTTTTCTAAAAATGCGTTTGTGAATTGTAGACATTGTCAGACTGATATCCGGGGCCTGAAGCTGGGTTTTTATCCAGACATAGAAAGCTATGGCATTAACAGCTCAAATGTCCTCGTGGGTGCTTTAAATGTGCTTGAGTGCTTGCTTGCATCTGCTTTCATATAGAATTAGCACTGGGAAAATAGCACTTCAGTTAATGTAGATTATATTCTCATTGAAGATTCTGTGAATCATATTGGCCTAGCATTTATGTTGTTTATATTTACTCCTAAATTTAAATTCTACTGATTTGCATGCCAGGGCATCAAAATATTACTGAATACGSGATGATGAGGGACTACCAATCAGAAATTTCTATACAAGAAGCACAACAGAATTGAGTGAGAAGGAAAAATAGATCATAAGCAATCAGAAGAAATTTACAAGAGAGAATTTTAGGATGAAATAAATCCTACCTGAAGCAGGTTACAGGAAGAAGCATGTTATATGAATTTCCAAGAAATAATATCAATTATGTAACTTTCTACATAATATATATGTTAAAATCCTAAAACACAACCAGAACATCTCACAATTCATTTGTGCTATGAAAATATCTATGAAAAATTATATGCATTTATTTAAAGATATTCTTAGCATTTTCTGATTCTTTAAAGTGACAAAAATATTTCTTGTCAGAAGGAGGCAATGGGAGTTCTCCTTTAGTTAAAAAGTTAAAAATTTGAAAAGAGGTTTAATTTTCAAATTGTTCATGAACTGAAAAATAATTCCAATTTTGGGACTATTGTTTGAGTTTGAATTAGTTTCAGAAATTCAAAAATCAGAGTGAATCATCAATTGATGATATTTTTTCAATTTTCATTTATGTAAAGATTTTCTTTTCCATGCTCTTCTGTTAAGCTCTTCTTCCCAAGTTATTTTACAAGATTTGTGGGGGAGGCTTTTTTTTTAAAGATTAGAAATTAAGCAATTTAATATAGATGGATAGACACTGATTCTAGGACAAGAACCTAAGTTAAACTTTCTTCACAGAATAACCAAAGCACTTTACACTTGAGAAAAAAACAAATCCAAATTTTCTCAAAAACTTAGAATGTGTTCCCACATTGTATGGTTCAAATAGAGTGATTAATCATTTTTGTTTAGGCATGTATTTCATTTAATGATTTAAATCCTAATACAGTTAGGTTTCTTATAATTTCTTTTCTTCTTTCTTTGTTCTGGATTTTTTWAAAAACAAATTATTGATAGCCCTTTCCTTGATCTTAAAACTTTAGAATAAATATAATCCTAAGAAGGATCTTAAATCCTTAAAATCCTATAACTCTTGACCATCAGAATGGGATATTATCAAATATCTTACTATATATTAACCAAGGAGTATATGCTCTCTGGATATTTTCTGAGCCTATTGGTATATACCTGATGATCAATGCATAACAAATAAACTTATGAAACTGTTTCAGTAGAAGCTAGCCAGCACATTCAGGATCCTAACAGATTTCTTATATTATTACTTCAGAAAAACTACAACAGAGAATGACTTCAAGAGAGGCTACTACAAACAGTATATTGTAAGATAGAACAGGAAATTGACTTCCCTAATARAAGGTATCTCTCCAAGAAACATATTAAAGAAGGCATTGTAGCTATGTCACAGTAATCTAACCCTGAATTGTAAAGAAAAGAATATTCACTGAATAACATACAAGCCTCTAAACTATGAAAATATGTATAGGATCAGTCTGAACTCTATATTACAGCAAGAAGACTAACAGAATTGGAAAGGCTTGCTCATTGTTCTTGCAACTAAGCTAAATTTTAAAATATGCATACCCTGACAAAATATTTGCAGATAAAAAATAGCACAAGCACCTTGTAAACGGTACAAACAGCAGCTTTTTATACCTTCAGTGTTTTTATTAAGTATGTCCATTAGCTCTCGTAAATTGATATGTCACTAATATAGTCATGAGTAAAGAAAGGTATAGAAATAAGATACTCCTAATTATGTGCCTTTACAGCACTGTCAARGATATTAGTTTTAAATGATTGTTGTTCCTCCTTAAACTGGGAAATATATCAGAAATAGGCAATGAAATAGGCTACCCTCGCAATTTTTTTTCCACGAGGACAATGAAGGAATGCTRTTTCAGAAATGGAACTTCGTGTTCTTGTAGCTAAGATTATTATGTTATTTGTGTACTTCAYTTCTCTGAAAACTATGCACAAGATATGTCAGGTATCTTTTAAAACATAATTGTATCAGACTGATAAATATTATGGTTTTTGTCATAGAAGACTAACTTGGTATGACTCAGGATCAGAGGTAATTTTTGCTGGCTAGCAGTCAAAYGTGGCAACCTGTCATCCTGATCTCATTCCATACCAAAAAAACAAGAAAAAATCTGAAACACACCTTAAAATATTCATTTGACTCTTCTATGTTATTTTTCTTTCATAACATAACCCTGAACTTTCACAGGCAACTTTTTGGAAGAATTTGAGAGCTCCTAAAATGAAATGGAGATTATTGTAAAGAGGATAATCATTTTTAATAAAAGTGAACTACATTTAYTATCTAATGAGAACATATGTAATGCAAGTGCTTCAATTTCAAATATCACAATTTCCATTTCCTACTTTAAGGCAGGCAGGTTAACAATATACAACAATTAAGTTTTTATTTTACACATTAATAATTATAAAAAGGATAGTAGGCGCAAATCTGTAGGCAGTTAAGCAGTCTTTTTCTGTGAATAAAGGTGAAATTAAAGAACAAGAAAAATGTTTGATCCATTTTTTGTTCCCTATCATTAATCATTGTTAAAGAGAGACTTGTCCACCTTAACTGAGTCTTACATATTGAATAAGATGCTTTGAAGTATTGAATTAGTTTATTAGAACTTGAAAAATTAATTCTTCTTTGAAATAGTTCTGTAAACACCCCTGAGTTCTATAAAAACTATAAAACTAACAAGCATTTCTGTCTTTTGTAGTAACAGTTTTATGAAATCAGGAAGACTGTCACAGCTTAAAACATGATGATTATATGACTTCTACATATGTATTGGCATGAATAATCTTTAAAAGCATCTCTATCAGAGAACATCAAACATTTGAAGGAAGTACAAAAAATCTTATCACTTTGAACATGAAGAGAATAATAGCAACATAATAGTGTATTATTTAAAATCCAGTAGTATTTCAAAGGAAGAATATGAAACAATATTAAAAGTTCATACTGTGTGTACTAAAATTTATTAAATYCCTTCTATATTCCAGGCAAGAAAAAGATGGAAGGAAGTACTGAGGCAATACAGTGCACATGGTGAATACAAGTCTACTTCTGCTTTGAAGAGTGGGATGTTGGAGGGTTTTTTGCGGGGTGTCTTTAAATCTAGTAGAAAAGCTCCCTTCTCCCYGTTAGAATCCTAGTAGGATTCTAAACCAAAATCAGGGAAGGGCTATATTGGACTTGTTMTCTGTTTGAATGCCAAAAGCACATTGCCATGATATAGGTTGGTGCTGCTGTTGTACATTCTGTGTGCACTGTTGTACACACTTAATTCACAAAGGAGTAGCAACAAAAGCAGTAGGAAAKAAGGGCACTACCACTTGACAGACACCTGAGCAGTGGCTTGCTTGCCTGCAGACGTGTGCACACAGTCATGCAAAAATCCATTCATTCATTCTTTGAGTTCACAGTATGACTGCAACTATGTCACAAATTACAGGCAAGTAACAACTGTKCTCTAAAACCTCTAGTACATAATTATACATGCATATTTTGGAAGGAGTATACTATAATAGATGACTTCTCTGCTTTTTCAGGTTCAACTACAATTAAGACTATAAAATCACTTAATTATTCTCACAAAATATAATCAAAGAGTGRACAGGCTTGGGGAATGTCTTCAGCCATTGCGATAATTATCTTAAGCTTTTATTTCTTTAGGTTTAGTTGTGCCAGTTTAGCTTGCATTGCTATGGAATATTTTTAGTTCACTATCATTTAGACTATCTGTTAGAGAATAATATAAATAAAAAATGCAGATGAAAGTCCTCAGCTCACCACAAAAATTAGAAGTGTTTTAAAGAAAATCAACGGTATGCCAATGTTTTGTTGTTGCTGCTGTTTATTTGTTCATGTAGAGCAATTTAAATAATAGTCTTGATAAAGCATGATTTGTAGAAGGGGCATTAAAAGGCAACCAATGAAACAAGTATAGATATTTAGTTATAAWATCCATCTTTTTATTAAGATTACACTTAAAGAGAAAATAAGGGTGAAAGAACATTTATGTTCTTCAGATAGGATATAAGCTCTCTTTTTCATGTGTGCAGAGGAGATAGTATATGCTAGTTTCCTCTTGGTTGTAATTTCATATTTCAGGCACAAAAATGTTGTATCCTTTATCATCTTTTGTTATGCTGTGTGTTAAAACAAGTTGTGCCTTTGTATCACTTACYCATGAACTTAATGTTTTGATGTAGAACATCTCCTTGACTTTTTTAGAAAGGTGTGATTTGCTTCTTTGCAAATACCTGGGCAAACTTTCAGTCAGAACACATTGTCCTTGTTCCATTAGGAAATGGTTCCTACAAGAAAGAGAGATGGTCATGACTTTGATGGTCATACCACCTCTGGTGTGTATTAGTTGCACATTATAGAACAGCACAGTATGTCCAATAATAAATATAAACTTTATACATCTCTCCATGTAGAAACTGTGCTGAGAATAAACAAAAATATGAGTATAGCAAAGCCATAGAAGGCCAGGAACTGACCTACAATAAGCTATTATTTCCATCAGCTGATTCACTTGGGAACTACAGATCTGCACAAAGGTTACCGCTGACAAAGCTGATTACACACATGGCATTAGATATGAGTCTCTTACTGTGATGCTGGCATCTCAGTGTGAGGACTCAGTGTTAGTCACCATAGGTGTATGTGCGCGCGCTATTGAGTACTTATTTAGCAAATGATAAAGATTAAGATGAAATGTAAAGATTCACTTCAGGTACTTATAAACACAAACACTTTTAGTTGATGGTAATCTCATATTTATTCCTACAACATGCTGAAACACATCTCTGTGGTTTTAAAAAGTGGTAGAAAGTGAAYAGAAATGGCAWTTTTTTTTTTCCAAAGACATATATCCAGCATAACCACCCTAATTTTCAGTATGCAGAAAAAATGTTACTCTAATAACTAGAGTTTATATGTAACTAATTTTGCCTCCCACTTTACTGTGCAAACATAGAAATCTTCACTTATTCACTGTTCACATTGCATTCCGAAAATTATTTGATTAATTTGTCTAGTGGTAGAGAAAACCATGAAGAAGTTGGAATTATTTTTTGTTAAAGAAATACCCATCTGTAAATTAGGTCTGATCTACAYGCTGTTACAGCACTGTTTGAACTCCATTACTTGATTTTTTAATCAAATGCTGTATGRTTTTATTATATGCTAGGGTATAATTATCAAAAAAGATTTGGTCACATATTGTGCTTTATTTATTCAAAGTATATTGCTATGAATCTATGAAATATATTTCGAAAGTGGAAAAATACTTGTTATTTTCTATGAAGAGGAAAAAATCACTTTTGGTGTAAYTTCCAGTAAGGTCTAGCAACCAAGTTCTGCTGTTCTAGTATAAAGTTTATTGTGACATCTTAATTCACAGTTGTTTTCCTATCTGCACTTACTGTCTCGACATTAGGAATAAAATTACAGACAATTCTATTTTTTACTAATAATCTCAGATAATTATGTTTCATAAGAAATATTTTAARAGATATACTGATTTTTTTAACTTCAGTTATCACCCAATAGAAAGATCTAAAACAGTCTAAAGTTCACTTCTTAACGATTTGCAGCTAACAAGCCAGATGAGATTTTTCAGTGCCACTAAATTTCCATTATTTCAGAAGTTTAAAATAGATCAAGAAATATTGTCCTTAGGCCATCTGTATCATCTAGCTAAGAAGGTTCAGTTAATGAAATTACTTATCCCACACGTTCAGGAAAAAAAAAAAAAAAAAAAGACAGACAGAGATATCAATTTCCAAATTATTTCCTCAAAAAAAAAAAAAAAAAAGATGAGATTGCATAAAAAAGATTTTCCTTCGGAAAAGCTAGGAAAAGATGTATTTTTACTTAGTGAAATTCCTCCCTAGTGTATCAGTTGTAGGGTTCATAGACACTGCAGTACCACATCTCTGAAAAGGCTACAGCTTGGGAGTTAATAGAATAACAACAACAACAAAAAAAACACATTCACCTCAGTATCTTTGAATTATCCAGGAAGCTATAATCTCTCTTAATGCCAGTAGCCTACTTTTAACAGTATACTCATTTTCTAAAATAGATATGGCCCGGTATCACCATGATACCTTACCCAAAGGATTCTGTCAACATCTGTTTGTAATATATTGAAATTATTTGAAGCATCTGTTTAAAATATATGAGCAATTTTATCTTTTTTTTTTTTAATATTAACATTCTTTCCAATTAATTTATCCTGCAAATTATTTTCCTTTTTTATTTAGCAAATGGTGAGTTGTAGTAGGGTATAGAGAAAACACAGGAAACTATTGTGAAAACTACTATAAAAAATCATTGCAAATTGTGCAGCAAAATGCTTTATTTTTTTTTTTAATAAAAAAAAMCAAACAAATGTGTCTCCATCCAWATTAACATATTTCATGTGAACATTMTTGTCTGGGTAAAAAGATCCCTCCTCCCTACCCTCAAAATATTTATAAACACTTTAGTATGAAATAGTCTTTCCTGTTTCAGATCCATTGTTTTAGTGCTTATTTCTGTAATAAAGCACAACAAAACTTTTAAAGGTCTCTTTCCCATCTACTATAGACTGTGAATCTGAAATGTTGCATTCTGCACAACAAACATTTCTAGATTTAGAGTGTGCTAACAATGTTTACATGCAGTTGAAAAGCAGGACGACATAGAGACTGAACTGATGAAGAGATGACTTTCTTTTATTTCTGCACAGTGAACTTGCTTCAGCAACCTGGACCCTGACAGCAAAGGTCAAAATGCAGAGGGTTTACCAGTGAACCACAGTTCTGTTCAAGAAGGAAACAGTCTCATAAAGAGAGAAGATACATGTATATATGAGAGACACCAGAAGAAAAAGAATGAAACAAAATGAGGTAGCACAAACAAGCAGAATTATTTGTCATAGGCCCACACCAGGGCTGACCTCAGCTCCTCCAGAAAAGTTGCAAAGAATAATTGATAAAGCTACCAAGAATGAAGAAAACCAGGCAGAGTAGTGCAGAGGTCCAGTCTCTCCCATGAATGCAAAATTGTCTCCCAGATGCTTTCCATGGTTAAAAACACTGCCTTCAACTGAGTCTTGACCTGCCCTCATGAAAGATAAATAGTACATGAAGCCAGTAATTAGGATAAGCAGCAACCATACTGTGTTGAAGTGAAATGAAAATATTTTTCTTCATTACAGCTGCATTTTTTTTTAAACAACTCAACAGAATTTAACTGGAGTTACGTCGTATTCTGGTTTATTAGCAGCACTCCTGTTGTGGTTTGATACGAGGGGGCATAAATTTGGTAACAGATGAATTCCCTTGCATTTCAGCCGATCCTCAAAAGGTTAGAGGGACTCAGAGAGTCTGAATTCATCTCTTCAAAGGGATATCAAATACTGTGGTAACTATAGGCCTGACTCTGGMAGTACTGAGCTCATGAGGGTCTAATTGCCTTCAAAACAAGTAGTCAAGTTCACAAATAGCAGAATTTATGCAAATGCAACGTTTAGAAAACAAATTTCAGGAAGTCTCTGTGGCGCAATCGGTTAGCGCGTTCGGCTGTTAACTGAAAGGTTGGTGGTTCGAGCCCACCCAGGGACGGTGCCTTTTTAGTGAGTGGTGTCACCCAGCAGTGAGTCCAGTCCCGTTCAATTTATTCATCAATGACCTAGATAAATGGATGGAGTGCTCCCTCAGCAAGTTTGCTGATGATAAAAAACTGGGAGGAGTAGCTGATAGTCCTGAGAGCTGGGCTGCCATCCAGAGAGACCTGGACAACTGGGTGGTGAGAAACCTCATGAAGTTCAACAAGGGCAAGTGGAATGTCCTGCATTTGGGGAGGAATAACCCCAGACACAGTACAGGCTGGGGACTGACCTTCTGGAGAGCAGCCCTGCAGAAAGAGATCTGGGTAGATGACAAGTAGAYCATGAGGCAGCAGTGTGCCCTTGTGGATCCTAAGGATCATTAYGAAGAGTGTATCCAGCAAGTTGAGAGAGGTGATTKTCTTCCTCTGCACAGCCCTGGTGAGGCCACATCTGGAGTACTGCGTCCAGTTCTGGGCTCCCCAGGACAAGAGGGATGTGGAGCTGCTGGAGRGAGTCCAGCGCAGGGCTACAAGGATCAGCAGGGGCCTGGAACATCTACCATATGAACAAAGGCGGAGAGAGCTGGGCCTGTTCAGTCTGGAAAATAGAAGGCTGAGGGGGAGACCTGATCAGTGTCTATAAATACCTTAAGGGAGGCAGAGAGGAGGATGGAGCTGGCCTCTTTTCAGTGGTGGACAATGAGAGGACTAGAGGAAATGGCTACAAACTGAAGCACCAAAAGTTCTACAGTTATTTAAGGAAAAATTTCTTAACAGTGAGGGTGACAGAGCCCTGGCACAGGCTGCCCAGAGAGGTTGTRGAGTCTCCTTCTTTGGAGATCTTTAAAACCCACTTGGATGCAGCCCTGTTCCACGTGCTCTAGGTRACCCTGYGTGAGCAGGGGGGTTGAACTAGATGACCTCTGGTGGTCYTTTCCAACTTTAAGCATTCTATGATTCTGAGTTTCGGATGTCACTATAGGAAAGTCTCTACTACAGTGTGGGGTCCTTAGCTAGTGCCTAGTRTACAAATAAATACCCAATCATCACTCATTCCGGAAGATGGGAGAGGACTCTCAACTTCAAGGAGTCTCTTCATGTGGTGGTCTGACTGGAGGGGAGGAAAGGGGTTTGGCCCATTGACTGATCCWTAAGTTATGATGGAGTCTTCCCTCTCTCTTCCTACTTACTGCCCTCTTTTGCTCACCTTTTATATATGTTCTTTTCATTATTGATAAGTTCATTGATACTTTCATTACTGATAAGTTCAAAAACTCTGTCAAGTTAACTGAAAATCTAGAAAGCATGCTCARTGAGGTCATTCCTTAGAAATGGGTAACTTCTAGGATGGGATTATATTATTGGCATTATAATGAGATTAAAATGAGGAGAAGTTTGAGCAAAGTCCATCATAAAGATGGCAGATCAGAAGATCTGCCACCATTGTTGGCCCAGCACCAGACATCTTATCATACTGTGTGGCTTACCAGTGGCATCGTACGAGCAGGTTGCCACCTCTGCAGGGAAACCCTGCCAAATGGGGTTTGGCCATGGTGTCTCCATTCCGCTCCACTGTTTGTTTACTCTCATTGGTGTGTGCTAGGAGGGCAGATTGTGTTGCTGAGGGGATCGTGAAGAAGTAAATTCCATACATACCACCCATCCTGGAAGTGGTAATTCTCTCTCATATCAAGCAAGCCTCTGTAATGCCACAACTTCTGTTAGACCCTGTTTTTTCTCTAATTACTCCTTTCTCAAGCAATTCTCTCATAATTTCCTTATTTATCTTTGAGGAATTAATATGTGTTAGGTACAAAGAACTATAAATCACACACAAAAAAAAGGATGAGATCTACAGGTTACTTCTGCTGCTTTGTAATGTTACAGATAATATTTTGATAATATATCAGATAATATATCTCTACAAAAATTTGTGTCAGAAGTAGAACATAACATGCTAATACTGACTGCTTTGCAGATAAAAAATACTTCTATCAGTGAAGAGGAAAGAACAAAATGCAAAAAAAAAGTATAAATAACCAAAACTRTCCATGTATTTATTCTCATGCTACAGTGAGTAAGATTACAAAATCAAAATTACAAATGATATCTGAGATAAATTCACCTGTAATTTACAATCTGTATAAGGAAACAAATGATGTATTATTAATATCCTTTTAATTGAGTTATGCATTAAAGCATCTCTCTTTAGGTATAATTAAATGAAAATGGTCTGCAGAATTATTTAAATGTGTAGTTTTCTTTACAGTGATGATAAATGATGAATAATCATTTCTGATGGAAACTATTAAAATGTAGTTCTTAACTGATGAGAAATAAATTAATATGCAGGTGCTAATCTCTATTTTATTACAGTGCTTTATGACTTCCAGAATGTATCTATGATTAGATGTTGTGAGACTTGCCTGGGTAAAATAACATTTTTCTTTCTTTATGTTAAATTTATTATTCAGGTACTATATTTACAGTTGCCTTTTTAACCAATTCCCTCCTTCCAGTTTTCGCTGTAGAAGACTGAAAAATAAGGCAAGTCATGAAAGCTTATGTGCTGGACAGAACTGACACAGAACATTTTATTGAGAAAAATTTGGGTAGTGATCAACTTTGACAACTTAAAGTTGACTTATCCCAATGCTTTTATTTAGATACTGTTTTTATTGACTTCACTCACATATTTAAGTTTATTCTGTGGACAGATCGTTTTGCAGATAGAGGAAGAAGTAATAATCAAGTAAAGTTTCCTTGAGGAATTAATTTTGGCACACTTATTTTACTACGAATTATAGCGCACATGTCTGTCTGCACATGGTCTATACCAGACACATCTTCTAGCCAGTAGAGGTTCTTGCCAGCAGGAAAGATGGCAGATCAAGGTTCAAGAATGACAGGTGAATACAAATTCCAGAGAATGAACAGCTGTGCTACTGAAAGATCAGTATGTGAACAACATTTTTCTTTGAAATAGAAGTCAACCTTTTGATAAATTCAATTAGAAAGACATGCTAAATCCATTGAAATTAATGCATAATTAATCCTATAATTAATGCATAGAATGATGGATATCCTCAAAGAATTTGTGTATCATAGATCTCCATTGAGTCTTTCTATGACTTGGATCATACATCATTTAACAGATCACAGGAACTATAAATGTTTACAGTTCAAAAACTTTTAAAAGAAACTACTGTTCCAAAGAAATTATGTCAAAAAGTCACATGTAAAGAAATTACAGTTAAAACTGTTACCATATATGCATAAAACTGAATGTTAGAAACAGATAAAGCTCAGATGACATTAGTTGCTTAAACTTTAGTTCCAAGTAGTAATATTATCATTTACCATTAATAATAAGTTTTAGCCAATGTACACTTCAGTCCTTGTCACTTGCCATTTTCTGTCCTTGTTTTCAGGGGTTGCCTGAGTTATGCATCATTTTACAGATTTGAGTGAGGCAAACAAAGCAGTAAACAAGAAGTGGCATAGCACTAAAAGTAACAATAAATATAACTACCTTTATTATAGTAGAAACTAACTTCATCTCACAAGGTCATAGATGTGCTTATGCTGGAATGACAGAAGTGTTACTGACATGCTCAACTGCAAATGTAAAGAAAAAAAAAAAAAGGCTTTGTGCAATAATGCTCGTAGGAAAATKAGCTTTCCTAACAACACAAAAAGCAATACACAGAATATCTAAAGTAAAAGTGTCAAACTAAAGTGTATGAGCAGGAAGTGGGTTTGCTTCATAACAACCCATGGTGGTAAGCAGAATGTATTTTCCACTTTACATCAAGAAACAACTAGCTTCTCAAGAAGTATGGAGGACAGCAGAGGGATCCAGCTCCAAAGTGTAGACACTTCAGTGTGTGCACCCATGAGATAGATGTTTAGGTTCCCCTTACAATCTAAAGAAGCCAATGGAGTCTTCAGGCCTAATCAGCCAGCCTAAGCATGCTTAAGTCTAAGGGAAAGATCCCAACGATTTATCAACACCAAGTGCAACTGGCATTCAGACAGCTATGCTTTTATTTTCCTTACACATAGGAATATAATGCTATTTCAGATGTACTGATTGTCCAAGACATTGAGATAGAATTTACAGATATGACAAAAGTCTTCTGACCTCTGGAATGACAGCTAGGGGACAGTAGGGCTCTTGGGTGGGTATAGGCATATGCTATCTATCATTTAGGTGTTTCAATATATGATTCTTCACTTCAGGGCTCAATTTTACTCTCCTTGTGAAGCTCCAAAACGTAACCAGAGAAAAACATTTCAGAGGGAAGTGACTGAAGAAGCTGTTGCAGTTTGAAGCAGGGTGGAGCAGTGGCAGATATCATATACTATATTATTGAGGTGTCTCAACCTCGAGGAGTCTCCTCAGGTGGAGTCCTGACTGGAGGGAAGGAAAGGGGTTCAGCCCATTTGATGGAATCTTCCGTAATCTTCCTTACTCCTTCTTTCCTCTTTCACNTTTTTTTTTTTTTTTTTTTTTTTTTTACATTTAGGTGTAGGTTGAGTGACTGTAATCATATTTACTTTTGTTACTGATTGGTGAAAAAGTTTCTCACTTTCATTTAAAGGTACAGTCAGTCAAAAATCCGGTGCACATGCTTAGTGAGGAGTGGTTGTACCTCAGAGCTGGGCAGCTTTTGAGATGGAGGTGTGTGTTGGCATTTTAATGAGCTTATGAGCAAAGTTCAAGCAAAGTTCATCTGAAAGGAGTGTTTTGCCACTCTTGCTGGCTCACCACCAGTCATCTTGTGCATCTCCCGCTACTGTGCAGCATATCAGCAGCATAGTACAAGGAGTACAGCAGAGCTTGACCACAGTGCCTCCATTCCACTCCACTTTGGAGTCAGTTACTCCTCTTTGCAACTGCTAGAAGGGCAGATTGTGCTGCCTAGGGAACCGCAGAGGAGCAGAGTCCATGCCTACAGACATAGCAAGTTTAAGCATAACAAGTCTAAAAAAGCATGTCGTGTATATTAATAAAAACAGGAACTAGGGAAGGAGTGATTATTTTTATATTATGCAGTGGGAGACTTTTGTTTTCCATGCTAAATGTTAAGCATCACAATGAAGGAACAGATCTAGATTTAATCTGTACTGATGACTCACTCTTGAGCAGTTSTTTAAGTGTTAGTTACAGCAAGTATTCTGCTTTTTTTAAGGGAAGTGGCAGCTCTGCTCCTTTTTGAGTAGTAACTGTCACTCTTTACTATATTGCACCATTAAAAGTCAAGGAACCAAGTATGAAATAAACAAGCAAGTAAAGAAGACATATGAAAATTAATGAAAACAAATAAGTAGAGGATTCTATTATCATTGTCCTGTCGTTAAGCAATATCAATATGATGCTTTGAATGGTAAAGCACATATCTCAGTTTCTGTCTAGGAAATGAAAATGTGAATGCAAGAATGAATATTTATATAACTGAATTTTCAGTAGAGTGTTTTGTAAAGTCTATAATGAAACCAGGACACACACAGAATTGTACTGGAAATGTTCCAGGGGTTGTGGGGTTTTTTTTGCTTTTCTTTCCCATTTTTAATTTCTCATCATTTGATAGTTCAGATACAATTATGTCACAAAGACAGGGAGGTATGTCATGAACCACTGTAGTAGATCAAAAAATATTTGTAATTTCTAACAATGACTACACTGAAAAGGGTTATTTGCTTATATAACACACCAAATACACTATTTAGTATCCCACACATATTACATTTGACAGGAATTATAATGACAGAGAAAGAACTATACATTTCTTCCTAGATGGTTAGCACAGTTTCTGAAGTTATTAAAATCATTTCAGTATTATCCTAGAAACCTTAGACATAGACCTAAATCCCCCTGTGGTGTATAAGAGTACTTGGCAAAATCACATGTTTATGCCACAACAGATGTCATTCCATTTACCTCTTTATCTCTTGACATAAAAGGAGGATTTTCTTGTGGAAAGTCTTTAATATAGATTCACCAAAGGAGGGAAAGAGATAGGAGTAAAAGCACAATAAAACATGTTGATCTTCATGATAACTTCATGGTAAATGCAGCTTATCATCATTTTCACTTGAAAAGAAATCGCTCTAGTAATCATATGCCTTCACAGATACTGAAAAGGTCTGTTTCTGTCTATACAGTTCTTTGAGGTCTCTCTTTTATACAGTATTCACTATAGAATAGGACCATCATAATTCTTAAAAGTGACAAAAGAAAGAAAGAACATTCTTTTGGATGGATCCAGTCCAAAGGAAATAAGAACTGAAGGTTAGCTCAACAGTCAGCTCAACAACTAGAACACCACTGAACCCCCACTTTATCCTTGTAACAGATAGGATACAGGAAATGTTCTCTGACTGCTTTGAATTCTCCTGTTGCCTCCTACTCAAACTATACTTTCTTATGTTTTAATGAAAAAGGTCCTCAATATATTTTATGGAAGTGTTTTGTGTAATCATTCCTGAAAATTATTCTGTACTCCTATTAATGACAGCTTATGGGGATAGGATTCAAAGACTGAGGAGGTTTCTTATATGCTTGTATAAGCTCCTGTCTACTGGGAGTTTATAATACCAAGTTTTCAGTAGCATGGAAATAAAATTTCAAAACAAAACATTCTTTCTAAATTCCCATCAGACTACCAAACTCACATCTCTCACTACATACTATACTGCTTACAGAGTAGCTTTTCTTTCAAACCCAGCAATTTGCAAGAAAGTCTCTTCTCAAACTAATCTTCCTCTAGCCTGTGAATTGAAGATTCCTCTAGCATTTTCAGCCTTTGTAAAAATTAACCATTTGAGATAGATAAAACCGTTATACTCAAAATCTTGTAGTGGGACGAAAGGAAACCACTGCACAGATTAAGCCAATAATTTCTTAGTTTCAATTCGTATTTTAACAATAGAATAGTTCATTCACCCAAAGCTTCATTAATTACAGCTGTTTACACAAAACACGTAACATTTGCTACACAAAAATTCCCAAGGAGCTATGTCTTTTGGTGGAATGATTTCCCTTGTAGTGTTTCTGGGATCCTATACTTGTCAGTTTCAGCTTTTCTTAAGCATAATTGGAGGAGCGAGAGGRTGACATTTTCTGAGCCTTCACTGGAAGGAGTATGATAATGTTCACAATGGGGATTTCTTCCTCACTTCTGAGATCAGGTTGGGGCTATTTCCAGACATTTTCCTAACATATTCCCCTTCTCACTGGTTTGCAGTTAAAGTAAGAAAGTTGCCCAAAAATATTCTTCAGATTTGAATAACAAAAAGAGCTATTTTTTGTTCCACATGATTACTGGTGTGCACCACTCTCCAGGGGATTCAACAAGCTTAAGCTAAAGTATGTTAGGTAATACTTTACTTGCAGACAATTTTAAAAACAAAGAAAATCAGTTCAGTTGCAAACAAATGCAGACAAGGCCCTTCACTGTTAAGTCAAAGCATAACATACTACTTTATGCTAATTAGGATAAAAAAATCTTCTTTACTCATCTACAGAGCCAATCAGAGCTATTTGCTATTAATTGTTCTTCCAGACTTCTTTAAATTGTAAATCTTTGTTTTACTAAATAGACTAAAATACAGCCACAGAGGAATCTAAAGAGACACATGATAGTATTAGATAGATACTGGGTTTTGATGCATTCCTCTACATAAATATCATAATGGCCATACAACACTTAGCACCTAGAAATTCATCATTCTCCTCAGTGTTTACAGTCTTGACCATCTTTATTCATTTGTCAGCAGAATACTGACAGAAGCAGAAGTGCTTTTACTGCAAGAAATAGGAATGCTTCCTAATTAAAAGTAATGAATGTTAAACCAGAAAAGAATTTGAAAGTGAGGTGATTGTTGTAATCCAAATTGCCCCTTTCTTTTACAGTGCTGAAATGTATGTAAATGTTTCTACATCAGGACACCACTATTTGGGGACAAGATCTTTATGTTTTAAAATAAGCTGCCTCTACTAAGGGGCATTTGGCCGTCCTCCCTCAGAGGCAATTTTGGACCCGTAATTAATGAATGTCTATACCAGTATAGTATACAACAAAAGACAGTGGATATCTTTTGGGGGTCTAGCTCAATAGACCCCAAAAGCCTAAATACTTTCTAGCCACTTATTCTCAGTATTGAATGAACACAGTCTTTGTTCTGGTATATGACAAATGAGAGCAATTTTGAGCAATCTCTGATTAGAGGAAGATAAAATTAACAATTTAATCTGTTGGAGTCACAGTTAGTAATTTGGCACTAAACATCTTCCCATTTTAACTTCAGTGCCTTTTAAGTTATTAAATGAAATAAAATCTGGACTTTTTATCTGTCATTGGGGCTTTTCAGTTACAGTAGTCTATGAATAAAGCAATAATTTGCCATCTAGGTGAAATGGCTGCTTTTTCAAACAGCAATTGATAATAATAGAACATCATAACATATTGATAGAGTTAATTATTTCAGCCAAGTTTCAATAGCAAAGAACTGAAAATATACATGATTAGAGATAGAAAACTAGTTCTATATAAGTATATGAATTTTTCAACTACTTTTCTATGTATACTTTCATATAAGTATATGAGTTTTTCAAGACTATTTTGTAGAGAAAAGTTAGGAGGACAAGAAATGTGTCATGAAATTCTGATTTCTTGTATGAAAGGCAACATCAAGAGATTTGTGTTTTAGATATAGATACACAGTGTTACACAGACTTAATGTTAGTGGACTATGTTAATGTATCCAATTAATGTACTTAAATACATTACATTGTACATTAAGTACAAGTATTTGATGCTACTCTGTTGCTATAGAGAGTACTGTGTGGTCATTGTACATACTATCAGTATTTCCTCGTGTAATGAGCTATAAGTCACTAAACTTGAAATAACTTAGGACAGAAATCAAGACTGAGTGTTACACACATGGAGTGTAACACCAGTGTCTTTTAAAATGCCATTATCATTTTCCTAAAAATTTTTCTTTCCCTATTTGTTCATAAGGGAGTTATGATATGCTTCATTGTTACCTTGAGCATGTGGAAAGACAATCTAGGTCCAGCAAAGATGACCAGAATACAGTAGATAATGATATCATTACGTTATAAATGTAATTCATGTAAGAACTTCAAAATAATCTTTCATGATTCTTAGTTATTTCTACTTAGTACTTAAAGTCCRTCATTAGGACTAGAATCTTATATTTGATATTTTGATATATTTGAATCTATATTTGATAGGTAGGACTTTCCTTTAATCTGTTTCTCATTATCAAACTTATTTATGCCTTAAGTATTCTTATCATCTAAGAAAACCAGTTTGGTGGTTTTCWTTGCAATCCAAGAGAGCAAGGCCCTTACTATGAAAGCAAATACATGTTCATTAATACCTTGCGTACATCTCCTGTTCTATTTTGTTTATTGGGAAAAGAAACAGGATTTCTATTCTTTCTTCAAACATGACACAAACTGAACAACCTATCCAAGCAATCACTAGAGACATAGAAATGCTAATAAATTAAATTTCTTTTGGAATGTAGATGTTATCAGGTTTTAAACTTCCAGGTGTCATACAAAATGAGACCTTGCAGATAAAGGCTTTGCTGAGTTTACATAGTCTTCTACAGACAGTCTTTTAGGGTCTGAGCTTTCTCCCAACAGTCATCTTACCGAGTTAGCATAACTATTTGTGTCTTACTGGGATATTCATAAGCCCTCACAGTTCATCCTTTCCTTGAATTTACACATCACATTGTCTCAAAACTAGCTCAAAAAAAAAAAAAAAAAAAAAAAAAAAAAAAAAAACCCACAGAGGCCAGGATCAGTGTGCTTCCAAAAGCTGTTCACAATCTGACCTGAAGACACAATACCATTACTTTTTTTATGGTGTCTGTAGTGTTCTTAAGCCTTAGAGTATCTGGAGATATGAATCTATAAAACTCAAAGCGTTCCTCAAGGCCAGTCATATACTGTCACCTAACAGTTTCAGTAGAAATTCCAGTAGTGCTTTCCTACATGTTTCTGCAAGGTTGGATGTCTGAGGGTCCAAACAGAATCTGAGGTGTTGGTCTGCTCTTTCTTATAATTTTGCCATTATCTGCATGATAACTAGAAGCAAAAATCCTTTCATTCAAGTATGTGTCAATCTAAAAATGAGTGTCTATATTAAAACTGTAATAAATTGTCATTGTTACAGAATTAGCAGGCTAATCAGATATGTTTATAGTTATGTAGAGGTTCAGCTTTAAAATATGTGTGAATTTTGGCTTTGGCTTTGGCTTTGGCTGTAGAGGAAGATGCTAACTAAATATCAGAGGGAAAAAAGCTAAAATTAGAAAAATCACTTTCTTAAAAAAAACCACTGAATGTACTAGAAAATGCAAATGACATAAATTCTGAACTGCCATGGATTAAAATTCTGAAATACTGGACTAGAATACTTCAGTATTTCTTTAAATAAGAGCTACATAATGAAAAAAAAAGCTCTCAAGAGTTCCCTCTAATATATGAGAAACTGCTAATGGCAGAAAAATAAATTCAATTTGCCTTATGATCTTTTCTGATCAGTGACCAGCCAAATCTTTTGTGACACAGAACAATTGCCATGGAAACTTAGACTTTCTTTTCAGTATTTAAAATTATTCACACAAATAGCATGGCATGATTTCAGCGATTAGAAGATTGGAAGAAGTCTGTCTTATCCGCCACAGAAGCATGCAGCGGTCCAGGTCACTACCTGCGAGGAATGCCTGAGCTTTTCTTTGGTGCCAGGGAGTGGGGAAAACACTGCCTGCCTTAGGTGTGAGCAGGTGGAGTCCCTSCTCAGCCTKGTGGTAGAGCTGAAGGAGGAAGTAGAAAGGCTCAGGGCTATCAGGGATTGTGAGAGAGAAATAAACTGGTGGAGCTGCGTTCTGCAGTCCTCCCAGGGTTAAGTGCCCAGAAAACCTCCCAGTTCAACCTGAAAAAACAGCACCCTCTTGCTTCAGGGCAGAGGGAAGTGAATTAACAAAATCTAAGGATGAACAACAATGGAAAAGGGTCCCTGTTCGAGGGGGCAGGACAACCCTTCCCCGGCCCACCCCACCCCCACCWGTGACCACTTCTAATAGATTTGAGTCCTTGGACCCTGGGGAGCAGTTAGATGAGGACGCCAACCAAGGCCCATCTAGGGGGCAGCCTGCAGAGAGAGCGTCAGCTCCACGCCCDGAGGCTGCTCCCCCTAAGGAAAAAAGGAGCRCKCGGAAGRAGCRGCGGGTGATTGTTATAGGTGACTCCCTGCTGCAGGGCACGGAGGCGCCCATCTGCAGACCCGACCCCTTATCCAGGGAGGTCTGCTGCTTACCAGGGGCTCGAATAAGGGACGTTACAAAGAGGC
>NW_020455866.1:2218421-2241328 GCF_003342845.1 Nothoprocta perdicaria | reverse complement strand
ACTCGATGACCTCTGAGGTCCCTTCCAACCTTCGGCATTCTATGATTCTATGATTCTATGTGTGTGTGGATATGTGTGTGTGTGGAGGGAGTAACCCTAGTATAAGTCCAAAGTGTTTAAAAAGAAAATATATATTACTACATTAAATTATGGTATTGTTCTAGTATAGATTGAAAAAGAAAAGTTATATGTAAAGACGTGTAATCTTTATTGGTTTTTATCTGATTACATGTTAAAAAGATAAACCCTAGGTATGTAGATATATATAAATGTGTGTGTGTGTGTGTGTGTATGTGAAGTATGAATACTTTAAGTCTTTTTTCCTTGAAAAATTTAATTTCTTGTAAAAAAAATAGTTATATAGGCTTGTTGTCACTCAAAAGTGAAATGTCAGTAAAGTAATCAAAGTCTGTTTCAGCAAGGACATTTCCTTGTGTTTATTTTTACCTTCAGCCTGAAACCTCTCAAAATCTAGAGTTTTTATAATAATAGGAACAAATCAAGTATAATATGAAGTAAATAATCATGTTATATTATTGAAAATAGTTCTACCTAGCAGTTTTTTACCTAAATAATTTTTACTAAATACATAAAATAGTTAACATTAAAGTTTTTTTTTGCAAAGATATCTATATAGCTCAAATACATATGTATTTGTACCTGTGAATTATGTGTGATTTTTAACTGTAGCTATTCCTAAAAAAAGCATAAKGCTAACTGGTTCTTCAAAACTAAGATACTGTAGCAGAAATTCTATATGCTATAATATTTAGCTGTTTCCTTTGAAATCTTACTTATTTCACCATATAAAAACAGAATTTTAAGAGCATTGTAACTATGCTTTTTTAATATTAGTATAGTAAAGCCTAAGACACTCTGACAGTTTTAATTTATATAATAAGTTGGAACAAATTCTTAATCTTGCATGCTGTTTCATACATCAAAAATAAATCAGAGAAAGTGTGTGTGATATTCCATCATGTTTCAAACTAATGCAACATGCTGTAAACAATTATATATATTATTTAGAAAAATACTTAGAGCTAACACTGATTTTCTTAGAGCTGGGAGGAGATTTATAATGAAAGTGATTTTCAGTTCTGAACTTTGTGTTTTATTTATTAGCCATAATAGGCTTTTAATACAAAAATCTAAATAATGAAGGAACTCTTAGCCATATGTTTAGAATTTGTGCCATATGAGAGTGTAGTTGAAATACTGGCATTGGGCACTGGGTAGATTCAAAATTTCATTTCACTTTGAAGTAAATAGTTTTTAAATAATTGAWATTTCTGATTGAAACTCTTTCACTTACTGTTCTCATGAGGATTCACATTTATACTAAATGTTTATATATTTTAAACATGATAAACATCAATGAATATTTTAGTTCATCAGTGACTTGGATGAGGGCACAGAATGCACCTGCATTGTTGCAGATGATACCAAGATGGTATTGATGGTGATGTGACAGATATGCTCCTTTCCCAGCTCAACCTGACCTGTACCTTACATGCAGCCCTGTTCAGTTGCTAACCACCAGCAATTTATCTAATCCTGGTAGGTGCCACCATTCTGATTTCTTCTACCACTTAGACTCAACATAGCAGTCCTGAAGGCTGCATCTGAAAGGGGAGGTAAGGCTAGTGCACTAGCCAATGGGCCTCTGAATGAAAGAATGAATATAAGTCAATCATCTTATCCCATAAATACATAGACAGCCCGAAAGCCCCTTGAGCTCTCCTGACATGGCAGTGCGCTGCACAGCAGGATCTCCTCTTGAGCAGGGATGCCTCTCAAGGTTACTTCTCGAGGTTGAGAGATCCCTTTCCACAACAGATTTGTGGTAAGTGAACATAGTGCGCTCTCTAACTTTACTTTGTAACTGTGCACAGAAACCCTTTGTCATAAACCGTTGAGCAAGTCTGGGAGTAGGATTGGATCCAGCCGCACCCAGACTCCTCTCAGAAGGAGCCTGGAAAGCAAGGAGGTCCAATCTGAACCTCATGACTCAACGGGAGGGTATCCCGAGGTAATCGTGTATTATCTTGAGCCTCCATGCAGTGAATAATAAGCAACCTTGCCATAGAATCTCGGGAAATCATTGTCCACATTAATAAATCCTATTATTATTTCTTTCATACGAGTGAAGTGCATTTTGTCACTTTTGTCAGCCCCTTACCCCTGTCACCACTCGTTCCGTGACAGTGGAGTGGCCGACACTCAAGAGAGCTCTGCTGACCTGAACAGGCTGGATAGTTGAACAGAGAGAACCCTGAGGTTCGACAAGGACAAGTCCTCCACCTGGAGAGGAATAACCCCAGGCACCAGGACAGATTAGAGGATGACCTTCTGGAAAGCAGCTCTGCAAAGTGGGATCTGGGTGTCCTGGTTGACARCAAGTTAACCATGAGGCAGCAGTGCCCTCGTGCCAAGAAGGCCAACGAGTTCCTGGCCTGCATCAGGAGGAGTGTTGCCAGCAGGGCGAGGAAGGGGATCCTGCCCCTCTACTCAGCTCTGGTGAGGCTGCACCTGGAGGACTGGGTGTAGTCCTGGGCTCTCCAGTACAGGAGGAATGTGGAACTTCTAGAGAGGGTCCAATATAGAGCAACAAAGATGATTAAGGGACTGGAGCATCTCTCATACGAGGAAAGATTGAGTGAGTTGTGTCTGTTTTTCCTGGAGAAGAGAAGGTTGAGAGGGCATCTTATCAACATGTAGAAATACCTGGAGGGAGAATGTAGAGAGGAAGGGGCCAAACACCTCTCAGTGATAGGACAAGGCCAGTGATAGGACAAGGGGCAATACATATAAGTTGAAGCATAGGAAACTCCATCTGCATGTGAGGAAGAACTTCTTTACTGTGAGGGTGCAGGGCCCTGGAACAGGATGCCCAGAGAGGTTGTGGAGTCTCCTTCTCTGGAGGTCTTCACAACCCACCTGGATGCAACTCTGTGCCATCCACCCTCTAAGTGTCCCTGCTGGAGCAGATGGTTTGGACTAGATGAACTCTAGAGGTCCCTTCCAACCTTAACCATTCTGTGATACTGTGATTTGTTTTTTTTTAATAATATATTTTAAAACAATGATGCACATGAACTGAATATGACTCTGTGGATGTATCTAAAATATTTTTTTAATTTTCAATGTGAGCAAAAAAGATTTGGGGGGGTACTTGATGTTTTATATAAGCATTTTCTTTTTAACTATGTCACAGCATAAACTGACATAAGGAAAATCAATATTTTCAATATTTAGGATTTAGTGATAAAATGAGACTATTAAAGTCCATTGTAGTCACTGGGAAGATCATTTCCTGATTTCATGGTGCTTTGAAATTCTAAAATTTCTAATTTATTTAGACAATGTGCAAATTGTTGAAGAAAAAGGATTTTAGATTTGAGAGAGACTTTTGGAGAGTGAATTGTGAATTAAATGAAGTTCTTACTAAGTTCTAATGGTCCTTACTAGGGACAGTCTGCACTGTTAGATATCTAAAATTAGGTCTTGTCTAAATTTCCCCTCTAAAGCCTTATTTATGTAGTCATTTAACTGACAGTTAAATTCTTACACACTTTTTACACTCTTGGCCAAAGCGCATCTTTTTTTTTTTTTTTTTTTTTTTTTCAGATACTTTTAACCAGCTGGCAGACACACTAAGCCAGTCTAAATTTCTAGTCATATCTTCTTCCTTGTCACAGCCTTGCATTCATTTGACGCAATGTTAATGTAGGTCTTAGAACTAGGTTGACACATGCTCTCTTTTTCTAGAAGGTGAGCTTTCCATTGTGTTAATACCCTGCAGGGGTTAATCTCTCCACAGTATGAGAGAAGAATTATTATCAACATAAAGAAAATGGCAGGGAGATGCATAGGTGGGATCAAGTCAGTGCTCACTTAAATTGGTATCAACAGGCGCTGGAGAGCATCAAGAGAGGCCTGAAATCTCAGCCCATATAGAAATCTGGGCACCTATATCATGGATTTTTGGCCTCTCTAGGCTTTTGCTGTACATAAAACATCTGTATTCATGCTTTATGAGGAGTAGGAGAAACAGCTTGAAATAACTAAGAGAAGTAGGTGAAATATTTTGAAATCTATATCTTCATTGAATGTATAACTTCATCCCAAATCCATTTTCTCTAGGTAAATAAAATGAATAAAGGAAAAAAAAATCATTTTGGACTTCTTAAGTAAGAACTTAAATTGAGCATAAAAATATTGAATACTTCTGATAAAAGCTGAGAAAAGACTTCTAATAAATATTCATCTTAATGGATAAATGATACCAATAATTAATACTTTTATTTCTATATAATATTTTTTAATCCAAGAAAATAATGATCAAGAAGTTCCATAATGAAAAAAATTAAAACTTATTAATTGTTGAATTTATTTATCTAAATGAAGTAGAGTGGAAGCTAGTTGCCATAGCTACAACAGTGTCTGGAATAAATTTTTGTCTTCTTAATTGCTGCTTATTTGTACACAAACAGTTTAAGCATATCTTACACTTTCAGTCTGACACCTCAAAGTTATGAAAAAAACTTTGAATATCTTACTGATATAAGAGTAGTTTATGAAATGCTCATGATGAAAGAAAACTTGTCAATTTAGAATTATATGGATAGAAACGGTGTTTTTTTTATTTTATAACATGAAGACCCTTGCGCTATATTTAGTGACACAAACTTCATAATATTGACTGGCTTAGGAATCATGAGGCACATACAGATTTTTTTTTTTTTTTCAGGAAAACCACATCAAAACCTTTCATTCTAGCATTAATTTTAATCAATAAGATAGGTAGAAAGAGTAGCATGCTTCTTCATATTTTTCTGTGACATATCACATCCCATTTTTGTCTAGTTAATGTCATCATTGCCTGAATCTTTAGCATCAGATTGTAATGCTACAAAAATATACTTTCAGTTTGTTCAATGAAATATTTATTCAATGAAAAATTTATATTGTATTACTATACAATGAAATAYTAGATAGTGTTGAGTTTTAATCTGTGACTTTGCACAAATATTATTCTAACCCTAACCTTAACTCTAACCCTTTTTTTTCTGTATTTTAGCTCATGTTGGCACAAGCAGCTTTGGAGAAGCTCAGTGCCACATTTACACATTTACRCATTTATACACGTTTATAGAAGAGTAAATATTTTTGTCTTAAAGTTATTATTCCCACATTTTAAGTTTGAAAGGTAGACATCTCACTTCATTACCAGGCACTATATTGAAGTAAAACAATTTCTTGAAGTTTTTGATGTTTTTAATTAATTAGATTAAGTTAGGTTAATTAGATTAGGTTAATTAGATTAAGTGGTTTTACAGTCAGAGGTTTTACAATGGGAGCAGAACACAAGAATACAACCTTTTCTTCTGATAGATTGTGAGTGGTAATATTTAATATAAATGTGTTGAAGTCTTTCACTTTTTTCTCTTTCATCCTCTGCTAGAGAAGAATCAGAGATATAGGAACTTAGAATCAGAATATATACACAAATCGAAAGAATTGTGAGAGAAAGAGAGAAAGAGAGAAAGAGAAAGAAAGAAAGAGAGAGAGAGAGAGAGAGAGAGAGAGAGAGAAAGAAAGAAAAAGAAAGAAAGAAAGAAAGAAAGAAAGAAAGAAAGAAAGAAAGAAAGAAAGAAAGAAAGAAAGAAAGAAAGAAAGAAAGAAAGAAAGAAAGAAANAGAAAGAAAGAAAGAAAGAAAGAAAGAAAGAAAGAAAGAAAGAAAGAAAGAAAGAAAGAAAGAAAGAAAGAAAGAAAGAAAGAAAGAAAGAAAGAGAAAAACTTGGTAAATTCAGGAAGAGACATACTTAGCAGTTACAGCACAGTACTGATTCCCTCTTTTTTCTGCTCACAGAACAACTGAAATCTACCAAAAATAACATATGATTCTCATGACTTTATGATCTAATTTTGTATGAATTTTGACATCTATTATACTACATTAAAATATAGGTTTCATTGTAATTGGAATTTTATATAAAAAGTCAACTTACATTGAAAGGAGTAATAGTCTTCATTTCATACCTACTGATTTTGATCTTACTGAGGAAAAAAATCACTCATTATTTTATTTGCTCATTGATTTAATCATTCATTTACTGGCAGTACGGCTTAAATAAATTGAAATGAGATATTCAAACACATCTGTCTGAGTTGATAATTTATAGTATTTCAGAATCTGGGTGATTAGCTCTTTAATATCTCTTTTCTCCTTATGAATTCCTTACCTATGACACAAAAGCAGATTTTATCGTACTCAAGAATAATGAGGTTTGTAAGAAATAATTCTAAAGGTAGTCAACTGCTTACCTTTTGACAATTATTCTGAGTTGATATTACAGGTTTCACRTGGTTTTGAAAGTAAATGCTAAAGACTGATGTCAAAACTAACTACGTAAACTCAGAGCTGTAGTAACAGACCTATGTAGATCTGTTTCAAGAAACATACTTGAGAAACTCTTGTAATAGATGAGTGTTCAGCACCTTGTAAAAATAAAGTTCACAGTAAAGAATATTTTTGTTCTTCATATGATGCAAAGTAGATTTTCTGATTAATTGGTTCTTGTATTCCCACTCAAGACATGTCTACACTGCATGCCTTCTAGTACATTTCAAGCCCTATTATGCCATTTTGATAGTCCTTTTCTAATTTGCATTACAAAAATGACATAAGTTTCAGTCAAGCAGAGTGTTCGATTATTCTGACTTCTGTACAAACAAAACCAAGGATATCTCCTTTCCAAAGCAACATACTTTGTACTGGTAATTATTTGGATCTTTTACTGTATAATCTTATTCTTTTCATTCATAGTGAAATGCCTTTCATGCCTGCTTCATTTTTATATATGTAAGGATATTTCTTCCCCTCTATTGCATTCAAGAGATTAGGTCATATTTCATCTCAGAATTCTCATTTTTAGTCTCACATGAATGCCCTTGAACTTTATACCTTTACAGACCCTCTCCTTCTTACTACTTGTGTTTTCAAGGCATCTTTTCTCATCTACATACATGTAGAAGATCAAAATTTGTGAGAAGTAAATGTATGGCTAAAAAAAATCAGTTAAACTTCCAACAAATTTTAATATTTCCAAGCTAACCTTTGTAAAAGTTGTCATGGATTTTACTTGCACAGTAACAAGATAGAAAATTTTTCTATGAATAGGTATAGTCACAGAAGGTCGTTAGTAATGCTACAGCTAGAAATGTTAAACCGCTTCAYGGCAGGTTAGGAAAAAACAGAAAGTAAATTATTAACCTTCATATAGATTAGCATTAGTTATTAGTAGAAGTTATTTGTTATTAGTAGATCAGTTATTGGTTATTAGCTTTTAGTATTAGTATTAGTTGTAATAAATTATATTGAGTCCGCTAATAAATACAAACAAATTGGCAGAGGAAAAGACACCCTACATTATTATCTTTTCAGTTGAAACATTGGCAACTGTAAGAGAGAAAAACAGGAAAACTATTTGAGATCAAGATAACAATTTCCTAGACAGATGCATAATGGATATTATCTATCTGGTGCAATTTTGCTGAGCATGTCATGTGTAAACTTTTAAATATACAAAAAGAGTCTGACTCTGCTCCCAGTGAAAATAGCACAGATTTGTATTAACTTCAGAGCTTTAGTCACTTGAGTCCTTTCATCTTTGTGCAACAGTCATTAAAGAAGATAACATCCAGAAACGCTTTGCAACCAGGAGGCCTGCAAGAATTTTTTTTTCCTCTGTTGATTTGTTTCATGTAAGCTTTGGAATAACTTTAGAATTCATTGCATTTAAAAATGATCCCTTTAGTTTGTCTTGAGCAAGCTATCATTAAATGACTGTATTCATTACTAAATATTGTGATGTCAAGATATTGCATGATGCTATTAAGATTGTGCATTATCTGTAAGGATAAAGGAATAAATAATTCCTTTATGCAAACAAGTCCAACTAAACAAACAGTACAATATGGGTAAGAAGGTAAAAAGGAATGTCCTCAAGAGTATTTATTTGTGATATAAATATAAAATAATTGTATATAAAAAAGCTGGAGAATCAAATTTGATTCCCTATTACAGAGAAAAAAAATGTAATCAGCAATATTTATATACAATGCCTATAATGACTAGGAACAAGTATGATTCAGTTTTCAAGAAGAAAAAAAAAAATAGCGATAGAAAGGAGAATCAGTACTATTTTTAYAAGACCACCTAGAATGAATGTATGCAATATATAGAATAAAAAACTTTCAGGTGCAAAATGTAAGAGTTGTATGCTGTAAATAATGCTGTCTCAGACCAAAGATTAGTGAGGAAATTGACTTGAAAATAAAGCACACTCCCAAAAACAAAGCAAAAGAAAAACTCTTCAAAACAAGGAACTATATATTCCTTTTCCAGATAAAAATACCATATGATATGATGATTTGATATCACATGAATACACAATCACTTAAAAGAGGTTGGCAAATGAACTYTATCTTCCTTTACCTCTTCTGTAAATGGATTGCTAATGCAGAGATGCGTTATGTCAGTCTCATTGATACTTCAGGCAATATTATGACAACTATCTTCTTCAGCAAATTATTATTTTTTTTATAATTGATCTCACTATCTCTATTCTCTATTAATGTGTAAATTATTATTTCYTGCTTGAATTTCAGGACATTATTCTTGCTTTTATCATCTTTAATCATCTTAAATAATTCCTGCCCATCTTTGATCTTACCTCCTACATTTTTATAGGCAGTTACATCCTACTACCYATTACTCTACTTCTTCATCTCTTTTCTTACATTCTACTTCCTTGAATCTTCCCTGTAAGTCATATTGCCTTTTTTTTCTTTGTCATATTAACATTTTTGTGTCCTAAATTTTGCTTTTCTCTTGCTCTTCTTGCAGTTGCTTATTCATCTTGAACTGCTGTTTGGAAAACTAGTAAAACAATGTTGGACCAGAACCAGTGGTTAACAAGGGCTTTCTGATCCTTACAGAGACTTATACTATAAACTCTGTTCACAAAGGCTGGCTTCTCTATTCACAACCACAAGTGTTCCACTAGGCAATAGTTCAGAAATTGACAGCAATAATCAAAATACATCAGCTGTACTCAGATTTTCCAAATTATCACTGGTGAGCCAAGCATTCCAGAATTAGACAGAAGTTAAACTTCATGGAATAGATTACACCTCATTAAGAAAACTCAGATTATGTGAGAGTTTTTTCAAAAGATTAATATCAGAAGACTTTAAATATGTTCAATACACACAATCACAAGTTCCTCATCAATTTTTCATAAATCTTGTTGTTCTCRGGAAAGACAATGCTGTAAATGTGATTGATGGTTCATACTGCAATTACTCCTTAACCTGGCTCCATTTTAAAGATAACGTATAATCTTTAATAGCATCCTGTAATATCTTGACATCAAAATAAATTAATAATTAATTATAGCCTTTAATAAATATTTAATAATTTTATCCCCTTTTCCAATGTAGATAAAGGATAAAAGGCTCTTTCTCTGCCTAAAGTTTGGCTTGGTATTAATTAGATTTTATACCCAATTTACACTCAACCAAGCCTCTAGGAGGCCATTGCTAGGGCAATTTTGTCTGAACCCTGTTAGGGAAATTCCTTGTCTTCCAGGAAGCCTTTTCAAGTCCTGCCTRACTTTGTGGATTCCTCCCATATTCTATCTTTAAAGTTTAGATACTTCTCCATTCATAATACATAAGCCTCATTAATTCATGCGCTGCAATCCCCTTTTTCCTAACATCTCATTCCATATGTTACTACGCTAATTAAAAATATTTCCAATGTTACCAGAAAGAGCTGATRTTGTAGATCGTTTAAGAGCAATTTTTTGACCTACTAATTTTATTTCAGTTATGCCCTTTAGCATCTCTCCTTGCAWTCCCTTTCATTTGCTCCAAGACCTTGAGGTGTTGTGTGCATACAAGCTGTGGCTGGAAGCAGCAGTGGGCAGAGGAGCAGCTTTTCCAGGGAAGTGAAGCTGTGCCCTGGGGATCGAGAGTGGATGGCAGGAGCAAGCTGTCTTGCAAGGCTGCCTGCCTGTTCACACATGCCAGCTRCGGGCCATTTCAGTTGTCCTCGCTCTCATGTCAGCCCTTTGGTTTAGAATGGAAACAGGTAAATTAGTGAGTTCACCAACTGCACAAAACACATGATGGTACCATATCTAATCAGCAAGGTTTTAACTSAGGTTAAGGAAGATATTTCTTCCCTTAGGAACACTGGTTGTTATCAGCTGGCTTATTTATCAGCTTAATAATTGACAAATAACTTCCTGTCTTCGTTCCTGCCTGCGTGCCTTCCACACATAGATACATTGTGCAGTCTAAATTCACTGTCTGTGTCATCTCTTCATCTGATATTGGGAGCACCTGCTTCAGTGAATAATGCCAGTCTCTTAATTTCAGAATATTTAAAAGCCAAACGTTACATATAAATATATATATATATATTTATATTCCTCGGTTATAGATAGGTCACTGATTTCTAAAAGTCATCTAGCTATGATCAATAAGGCATGTGATATGTAACTAAAAAAGTGGAGCAAAAAGAAACACAGACAATCACAGTTATAATCTAATAAAGCTGTCAGTAAACATCTCCCCTTCCCTCACCCTACCATTGGCATTACACAGAATCAAGAAAGGCCTCAACAGGGAGTGACTATTACAGGCATTTTGCAGGAGGGGCTGAGCATCTCTAGAGCAATTCCTCAGCCAGAGAAGGAGATTAAAAATGGGAAAGACAAAGGAAGAATTAACCCTAGTGACTCTGACACAAAGCTCAAGCACTTAAAGGCAATAATAAATGTAAAAAAAAAAAAAAAAAAAACCAATAAATAGCCTCTTTCAAACTATACAATGATATTTTGATAGTTTCTCTACAGGATTCTATTATTTTTGCATTTTATTTGGAGGGTATTTTGGATACAAACTTTTTCTTTCCACAAGTTTAAAATAAAAATCTGCAGTAATATCAGAATGCAAATCTCATTTGCAAGAGGGCTGCAAGAATTCCTCCTGTGAGAAATCTGCTTCCCAATTTTGAGTTAATTACTTGTACAAGGACAAAAGAAACAGATGCTTATTTATGTTTACATCATGCAATACTTATTTCTTGATTCCAATAGAGACCCATGCCTGACATACAAAAAAAAAGATTTTACATTTGCTTTGTGAGGAGATCTATGATAGAAAACTGCAGCATTAAAAGATATATATAAAAAAAAACAGCATTGAAAGCAATGAAACTCTAATTTAGGATGTTGTGATCTTTAATTATTATATAATAGGCTGCATAGTATACATGAAATGATTGCATTCTCATAYTGGAATTAAGAGGATTTGAGTAAAATATATTCAGTAAGGTCCTTGTGTCTTTCTTCTTCGCTTCCTCTGTTTTTTTTTTTAAGTAATGAATTTCTTCTTAATCTGTCTGTATGACAATAAATAACAACTGACTGAACAACTGGCCATACACTAGTTACCAGAATAGAATAGACTAATCTTCCATATTGACTATAAAAAATAAAATCAAGAGCCTAGAATAGATGATGTCTGTAAATAAAATGCATCTAGTATATTCTTTATCATTTTCTTAAGCATTTTTTAAAATTTAGTGTTTTATAAATATAAATATTATGGAAATAAATAAAAATATATGGAAATTAGGCAAAAGGGCTAGAAGAAATTTTGATGAAGATGACTTTGTGGCTAAGCCATTTCTGTTTTCACCACATCAGTGTCACTAGTATATTATTTCTATAGCCTTTACAACGTTGCCACATTCTCTGTGCTGTTTTTGCCTAAAGCATGCAMCTTTTTCACTGATTTGAGCTGACAAGATGATTTTCTTTCGGACTACTCAGTTTCATCCTCATTTTACTATTTTCTTCTGTGCAGTTTGCCATACAAAACCTTAATCAAGTAATTTAGCTTTCACAGTCATTACATAATTAAATTAAGGATGCAACCCCCTTTTTTGTAAATAAATTAGCATGTAAAATATAAATCAAAAAAAAATGAGAGTATTATTTTTGCTCGATTTTCTCTTCCACTAGAAAATCTATTTTAGGATGCTACAAGAAAAAAAAATGACAGCAGTTCTTTTCTTCTTTCCATGAAGCAGACATCAGATTCCTAAAGCTATACTGAGAACTCTGGTCCTGCCTGAAGCCACCCTATGGATTTCTTGAAGGGAAGCGTTTTCACAGGAGAATGAGAGCAAGAGTCTGCGTAGGTCATTTTATTTCTCTCTTAACTTGACACTTCCCTGCTGCTTATTCTCTGAGAAAAGGTGTGAAGAAGGAAGCATCATTTCTTTGAGTTGGTTGTTGAGTTTGTGCATTCAGTATCTTTCAGTGGGATAATTAAATCAGAGAGATAAATAAAGAAGTCTGTATATAAAAATGTTATTTGAAGAATCAGGCTTACACTGAAAATTCAGCAACTAACAAATGCCTTGAAGATTATTTTTACTTCAGTTTTTCTCTTAGAATATTTAGATGCATGTTGAACACTTCTATTCATTATGGTCATTGTTAATTTTCTATATACCAAACTCTGAGCATTAACATTTTGATCAGTCAGCTGGACATTTATTTTGAAGGAATAACTTGCAGAAAATTATCTCTAAGATAAGATGGAAGAGGTTAAAATAAAATGTGCCAGGTAAGGCAGAAACTTGCTCAGGCAAGTTGCTTCTAATCATATTTATATCAAAGTAGTTATTCAAGCTGAGAGCAGAAATTCCCTCTCTGGTAAGCTACTTCAATTTATGCTAGAAGAAACATGGCATCAATCTTTTCTGACAAATATATATTTTTTTTGCTACAATTAAAACTTCTTATTATGCCTACAACTAACAAAACTTCTTATTATACCTCCAAATTTTTGCTTTTCTGCATGAGTCTTAAAGATGTATCACCAACAATAAATATTGCTAATAAAAGGCTATGTACAACACAAAGTAAGAAGACTGTGCTTTCAGACTGAGACAGACTGTTGTTTCTCATTTGAAAAATAACACTTTTTAAAAAATGGTAATATTTTTTGATCTTAAAGTTTCGGTTTCTTTGATTATTTTCATTTTCTTGCATATTGCAATGTTTTCTAAACACATTTATGTAAAAATACACAAGAAATATAATAACAATCAGAAAAATCCAGCCTTAATATGTAACTTTTTTGTTAAARGAATTATGTACAAGATTATCTAGATTTATGATTCTAATGTTTTTATTAAAAATAAATAAAATATAATAAACATTTCTCCAAATATTATAAATTATCCTAAGAGGTGTTTCACCTCCTAGAATGAAACTACTGATTCCCAGTACGGACATACACAAGCAGAACTAATGGAGCATAGAGAAAATCAAAACATATAGAGAATAGATTTACTTTGTTTATTTAATATTCATGCACTTCCTAGAAGTAATCCATAGACTCACAAGATTTCTGAAAAAAAAAAAAAAAAAAAAGAAAAAAAAAAGAAAGAAAAGACTGCTCTTCTCTAAAAGATTCATCTGTATTCACTGAAAGAATGTTTTTCTGGTTCTGGGAATAGCATTTATTTGAGAGTACAAGACTAATACATAAAAGCATATCTAAAACACTTCCCCAGAGACTCTGTTTCAGATGTCTTAAGATATCACAGAGTCACTGAATGTTTAAGGTTGGAAGGGACCTCTAGAAATCATCTAGTCCAAACATCCTGCTCAGGCAGGGACAGCTAGAGCATGTGGCACGAGGTCGCATCCAGGCGGGTTTTGAGGTGCTACAGAGAAGGAGACTCCACAGTCCCCCTGGGCAGCCTGTTCCAGGGCTCTGTCACCCTCATGGTGAAGAGGTTCTTCCTCACATGCAGATGGAATTTCCTCTGTTTCAACGTATACCCTTTGCCCCTTGTCCCCTGGCCACTGGTGGCCCCTGGCCACCACTGAGAAGAGTTTGGCCCCATCCTCCCTACCTTCACCCTTCAAATATTTATACAAACTGATCAGATTCTCTCTCAGTCTTCTCTTTTCCAGGCTAAAAAGGCCCAACTCATTTAGTCTTTGGTCATATGAGAGATACTGCAGTCCCTTAATTATCTTGTTTGCCTTCTGCTGGACCCTCTCAAGAAGCTCCGCATCCCTCTTACACTAGAGAGCCCAGAACTGCACACAATAATTAATGATTTCAGTGGACTATATTGAAGTAAGCAAGAGTTACTCTTATCATGTGGCTGAAAAATAATTAAATCCAAAGCATTGCATGCATTTTTTTTTTTCTTTCAGAACTGAAATTTCTRGTTGGCATATTTTTTCTGTTATGCTTTAGGTCTGTAGAGGAAATATTGCCAAAAAGTACGGATTTATAGTGAGGCAGCACAAATGATGACTCTGGAAAGCTCTTTTTTAGATATTTTGTTTAAAGAATAAATTTAAAAGACTGGGATTCTCCAAGAAGCTCATGGTATTTCTGATCTTTGATTTTTGAGATATATTTTGAAAGAATCAAAGAGGCTAGTTATTGAAATTAGTGCTCTCTTGATCCACTTCATGTTGAGTGCCACTAGTCACCACTGATAAGTTGTTTCATGGTTCTGTTAGGTTTCACATTTTGAATAGAAAAGTGTTCAAATTAATGTGCAGTGTGACAGATGCTGAACACTACCAAATCGTCTTGAGGATTTATGTACTCTGCAGCCATGTTATCTCTGTGTTAGAATGACCCACTTCCACTGATATAAGTTTTCTTAATAGAATTAAATTCTCTTGCAAGCTCTTTGAAACATTCTAAGTTTCTAAAAATTCTAAGATTCTAAGATTCTAATTCTAAAATTCTAAGAATAACAAACAATTAAACCATTGTGGATTGTGCAAAATGAAGAAATTAAGTCTGAAGCTAAGCACTGTTTTTGGAAGTCTCAGAAGAGCTGAGTCTCCTTAAATCAGATTTATTTCAATAGAGGTTTTTAGGACTCAGTGCCTCTTAGGTGCTCTGTACCTTGAAGAATTAGGCTTTTGAGAGATACTTTAGAGATAAAACTATGATCTTCAACCTTTATTTTTCCATCCCACTCTTCTTTACACCTCATCACTAAATGACCTTACGTGGTATTGACTGCTGAACTGAGTAGACATCTATAATTTTAGAAAGTAATCATAGCTTCTCCTTTAGTGCCTCCCTGATGCTTTCAACAATTTATGAACAATAGCTGATAATGGCTAAATAATTAATTCAGCTGAAAGAAAGAAAAGAATATCTCTGAATAGATTTCATATTTTTAGGAAAAGTAAAATGTCACAGGAGGTAAAGGGGAGGTAAAGCATTCCTTTTCCTGTTAAAGTGTAAGAGATTCCCATTTCTGTGGAAAGACTTTGGATCTTGGAGTCCTGTTTTTAAGTAAGTAAGTAAAAGGAAGTGTTTTGCCCATTCCTAGTCCTTCTTAAATTAAAATAATATCTATACCTCTCTCAGAGTAATTATTACTCTGAATTAACAACTTTTAGTTTCTAGTTTTGACCACAAAGTATTATCATTAATTCCTTGTCTTGATCTTGTCAGATGTGTGTTTAAGGAAACAAGTTGGCGTCAACTGTTTATTTGCTATTTTTCCTTCATAGAACAAAACAAACAAGAACAGGAGAGACCTGACCTCTTTGATTTAAGGTATCTGCAACATTGCCATTGATTTTAATTAAAATCATTGTAAGAGACAACTGAAAGAAATCTTTCTTCTCTCACCCATGTAGTAACTGAAGAACGAACAATATTCTTAAGGTTACTGTGATATGAATGGCAAAATAAAATATCTCATCCAGCATAGTTCATAACAACAATTCTGTATAAGAATCTAGGCACAGAAGAAGCTTTAAGGAAAGGTTAAATTAAACCTATACTAGTCAGTGTATTCTGATTATCATTAATTGTAAGGCCACTTCATGATAATGCAGAAAAGAGAGCAAATGTAAACTGCTTCCCTTAAAACCATAGAATCATTATGGTTGGAAAAGACCTTCAAGATCATCAAATCCAAGCCTTTTTATGCTAAAGAATGGATGGATAATAACATCTTTTATCGACCTACCCTGTATTCCTAAATAACATCTCCTTTTCCATGTTAAGAGACAGAATATTGAGTGAGCAAGTGATCTGACACAGAAGGCCATTCCTTATGAATTACAATCTCTCCATACTTTTTACTGTATTGCCAGAGGTTGCTATGAGCATCCAATAATATATTATTGGATGAGAAACAGTAAGTAAAAGTCAGAGAAATGCATTATTTTAATTCACATTTTTAGTGAAAAAAAATCAAATTTTACATCTAAATATTAGAAGAAGATCAATGTTAAAATGAGCAAAATTAATAATGAAAAATATTGTATTAATCTGGAAAGGAGCAACCTAACATGAAGGAGTGTTCATTAGTGTTAGCTTGTCTATATTATACAAAAAGAAATGTTAAATTAAAATAAACCAGAAAAAAAAACATGTAAACATATTTCTGTTGACATGAACATATATTTAGAGAAAAAAAAGGAAATTATTCATCAATGTTTGAAACATATTTCATGATTCGTTAAATGTTTTGAGAAATTAAGAACTATAATTAATAGGCTAAAAAATATCTCTATTTAAAAGAGTCTCAAATCTTTCCTGAATATGTTTGCCCTTTTCTCTTAGAAAATTTTGTTTTACTATAAGAGGCATCACGTCCAGAAGAAAAATGCTACAAATTGGTCTTCAGGATTCCAGGGTTTACAGTTTTTCTTTAATTATAAAYCTCTTGCGTCTTCCCACTCTTCAAAGTCTAATACTTATTGCAAGTAATAGCTACTACCATGCTACTTGCTTGTCCAGTTAAGAGCTTTCTTTTCCTGTCCATTCTCCCACAATGTTACCTATTACATAAAAAACACAGGTGAAATAGCAGGAACATAACGAGAACAGAAGAATCATTTCCTAGAATTCGTAGTTGGAAAATTGCTTCTTTCTCTGCTAGTGAAAATAAGGTACTAAATTACTACTGTGAGGGGGTCTCTGCATTGTTAAGTTTCAAAGTGATTCTCTTAATTCCCATTAAGTGTTACTTGTCAAAGGCTAGCAAATAGAAAGGTAATATATTTTCTTCAATCTTAATAACAGAAAGAATCTTAATAACAGAAAGAATTTTTTTCTTAATAAGAAAAAAATACTTAATAGAGAAAATGTCTCTAAAAAAATGCCATAAAGTTCCACCTATTTATCAGGGTTGCAAATTATTAACAAGCCACTTTGTGTTGTAAATTTAACAACAGGTTCAAAATTTTGGCTTTGATTACACAGAGGAAAACTATGCTTTTCTCTAAGTGTTCTCCTGATATCTGGACCTAATGGTCAGATTACCCAGGATCCAAAACTCTCCAAATTGACAGAAGATATCAATTATTAACATGTAGATCTAATTTTATAATCTAGTAGCTCAATTTAAAACTGGAAGCAAAAATTGTGGTTTTCATCAGTTTTGATTACTCATTATTTAACTTATCTATTTTAAATACATTAATCATTAATAGCTATTAGAGTTCAATATCTGAAGTGAAACTCTGTACAGAAACTTGGTTTTGAAGAAAAAAATATGATTTTGTTCTTCATTGAAAATAGGAACAGATTCCTATAGAAGGTTTGAATTCAAGAAATGTTATTTTTAAAGATGTTAGCCATAAAACCTATATTTGACCTCAGATCTCAAGGTCACCAGAGGTACTCTAGAATGGTACTATCCTTATTCTGCTTTGAGAAATAAATTTCCCTCCATCACTTCCCCCGCAGCTATGTAGCATATTCAGCTTCTCCCTATTTTTTTCTTGCTTCCTTCATGGTGTGTAACATACCTTGTTATCTTTTTTTTCCTGTATTTTTTATCAGTGGCAGTTGTCTTCAGATACATAATATTCTCTTCACCTGCATAAATTCAATGTCAATTCAAGGTCAAGCTCACGCACACGCACGTGTCAGAAGTGCAACTGAACTTTGCATCTACATTTAAAATTTCTCCTGACTTCTGGGGCAGTGCTTGAAGAATCATATTTAAAAGGAAGTAGCTCCAAGCTCGGCAGTTTGTTCATCAATTTCAGTTCTGTTTTCAGGGTAGACAAGACACTATTTCTGAAATACTTATAAGGAAACTAGACTTAGCTATTCTGAACTAATGTGATTCAGCTACTGCCTCTTCAAAATGTCACTATCTACTGGTTCATCTGAAATCTGCTTAATGCAGAAAAAAAGCATTTTCGAAAGGTCCTGGAGAACAAGGAAGGTGCCTAAGGACTGAAAGAAAGCCAATGCCACACCAGTCTTCAAAAAGGGCAAGAAGGAGAACCCGGGTTCCCTGGGAAAGTGATGGAACAGCTCGTCCTGGCTGCTGTCTCAAAGCACCTGGAATACAAAAAGGTGCTCAGGAGCAGTCAGGATGAATTCACCATGGGGAAATCATGCTTGACTAATCTGATAGTCCTCTATGGTGGAATGACTAGCTGGATCGACGAGGAGAGAGTGGTGGATGTCCTCTATCTGGACTTCAGCAAGGCTTTTGACATCGTCCCTCACAGCATCCTCCTTGGCAAGCTCCACAGGTAAGGGATAGATGAGTGGACTGAGAACTGACTGCATGGCAGAACTCAGACAGTGGTAGTCAGTGGCGCTGAGTCCAGTTGGAGACCTGTAGTTAGCGGTGTCCCCCAGGGGTCAGTCCTTGGTCTAGTCCTGTTCAATTTATTCATCAGCGACCTAGATGAAGGGATGGAGTGCTCCCTCAGCAAGTTTGCTGATGATAGAGAGACCTGGACAGACTGGACAACTGGGTGGTGAGAAACCTCATGAAGTTCAACAAGGGCAAGTGGAAGGTCCTGCACTTGGGGAGGAATAATTCCAGACACCAGTACAGGCTGGGGACTGACCTTCTGGAGAGAAGTCCTGCAGAGAGGGACCTCGGTGTCGTGATGGATGACAAGTAGACCATGAGGCAGCAGTGTGCCCTCGTGGCCAGGAAGGCCAATGGGATCCTGGGGTGCATTATGAAGAGTGTATCCAGCAAGTCGAGAGAGGAGATTGTCCCCCTATACACAGCCCTGGTAAGGCCACATATGGAGTACTGTGTCCAGTTCTGGGCTCCCCAGGACAAGAGGGATGTGGAGCTGCTGGAGGGAGTCCAGTGCAGGGCTACAAGGATCAGCAGGGGCCTGGAACATCTGCCCTATGAGGAAAGGCTGAGAGAGCTGGGTCTGTTCAGCCTGAAGAAGAGAAGGCTGAGGGGGAGACCTGATCAGTGTGTATAAATACCTCAAGGAAAGGAGTGAGGAAGAGGGGGCTGGCCTCTTTTAAGTGGTGGCCGTTGATGGAATGAGAGGAARCGGCCACAAACTGAAGCACCAAATGTTCTTACAGAAACCTGAGAAAAATAATTCTTAAGAGTGAGGGTGACAGAGCACTGGAACAGGTTGTCAAGAGAGGTTGTGGAGTCTCCTTCTTTGGAGATCTTCAAAACGCACTTTGATGCAGTCCTGTGCCACGTGCCCTAGATGACCCTGCGTGTGCAGGGGGGCTTAGACTAGATGATCTCTAGAGGTCCCTTCCAACCCTAAAGATTCTATGATTCTATGATTTTCATACTCCTCTTAATGTCAAGCTTTTATTTAGATATTCATCAGTCTGGGGAGAGTTATTTGAAAGACTGCTTATCCAAATTCTCAGAGAAGTTGTCTGTCTCTCATACTATCCATTAATATGTATATTTAACATGAAAGAAAATGAGTACAGCTCTTTCTCACACCTTATTTCTCCTTATCTATTTTCTAATCTAAAGAGTCAGGATTTCATCCTGGTAGTTCAGCACTTTTGTTGGAAAATATAACTTACTGCCAACTGCAATTTCATCTGTGAGAAAAGCATTTCATTTCATTTGTCAAAGGTCTGAGAAAATGTTTTAAAGTTCAGGACTTCAGATAAATTTTGATAAATTTTAATGAAACATCATAGTGTCAAATCCTAGATCAAAAGATTTTGAGGGTTAAAAAACAATAGTATTAACAAAGTGGAAAATTGCAACTATTCCAATTAGAGATTTATTAAAATATCATAACTTAAAAAGCATGAGAAATAGTATTTTTTCTTCCAAATGCTGCTAATTTAAAGGGATGAATATTTATTTTAGATTACTGCTTTCCCTAGTCAATTAAATGTCAGTGTGCTGTGAAAAAAAGGTCTATTTCTGCCAAACAACATGAACATATAATCAAAGTGACAATAATCCTTAAAAAATGCATTCAAAAATGCTTATATATATTTCTTAATTGCTATTGTTTCTTGAATATAAATATATCATATAAAATGAAATAAGGAGAAATACATGCAAAGGTAAGTTCTCTTTTTATCATAATGAAAGGGATATTAGGAGACCTAAAAAAATGAGAATTAAAAATAAGCAAAAAAGGTAAACAAAAAGCAGAACACAGTAGCAGATGGCCAGAATAAAATTCTGGAGAGGACTTTCAGTTTTCGTTTTTTTAAAAAACCAATCTGCCTGAAAACATGTCTAATCCACAGGCTGCCAGAAAGTGGTTTATTTTTTAACCTCTGCAATACAAGAAACATCTGCCTCTGATAGAAAGATTATTTTAAATCCACCACGCAAGTCATCCATTTGAATTAGTAATCTTTTCTTTATAATTAAGATTAACCCATTGTTCTATGTCTTGCCAAATTAATGTAAATTAAAGCACAAGCACCAGAAAAAGACCAATACAGATGGAAATTCAACATTAAGTTCAATACAAATTACTGACCAAAAAAAGACTAATGTTGATGTGTCCAGTACTATATAAATAATGAAGTCATTGCTATTGCTACATTTATGTGAAGAAATTGATCCAAGATGCCTGATTGTTTTCAACTGCCAATTTGTTTTCATTTTGAAATAGAATTACACATTTACAAAAATGATACTGCCATATCAGTTCTGGGACAATATGGAACTGAACAAAAGTATAGATGATATATGTCATTGTATATATATGTGTTGTTAAAGGCTCCATTAGCTGTAGGAGATGAAAAAAAAAATGTATATTATCATGGTTGAGGTTAGAAGAGACTTCTAGAGATCATCTAGTCCAACTCAATAGGGACAGCTCAATAGTTGGACTAGATGATCTCTAGAAGTCTCTTCTTTCCAGATGAATGCTCTAAAACCCGTGCCATAGATTATCTTTTTATTCTCTCCATTTATCCATTTGCCTCCATAGCTCCATAGCTAACTTCTTGTTATGGAAGATTAAGAAAAAATATATGATACTTCCATGTATGTTCCTATCCCTGCTGGTAAAAAAAATAAATGTTGAGTGGCAACTGAGCAGTATACCGGATCTTATCAATGCCTAGCTGTCAGACACAAACACTTAGTCRCGCTGGGAAAGCATTCTAAGTATTAATTGGAATGGATACCAAGTGGTATCAATAGGAAAACTTATAATAAGCAATCCACCTTTTAGAAATTATGAGGTTTCCAGAAGTGCCTACTGTCTTGGGAATATTTGTTTTGAATAGATTTTTTTCCTTAGCTATTTTGGAAATTTTGGTGCCTAATAATAGAGTATGCTTCCTGAAGTCTTGATACAGCCATCTGCATAGCTATGCATGGAGTAGCATTCTGAATTGTGAATACCAAAAGCTACATGGTTGCTTTAGAGAAGTTTGGTTTGGCACCAAAACCAAAAATATAAAAAAAAAGTTTCATGTCTCCAGAGAGCTAAGTAGCCTAAGCAGAAAGTCAGCATGAGATGGATATTATGCTCCAGTCTCACAGCTGGAGCTACACATTAGAATCTCTACACACATTAGAATTAATTCTGCTGCCTGAATGCGAGCCTGTGCAATGCGCTCCAGGTGACCCTGCTTTTGCAGGGGAGTTGAACTAGATGATCTTCAAAGGCCCCTTCCACCCTCAAATATTCTGTGATTCTGCATCTCAATGATTAATCAGCATTCGAGGTACATGACTGTCCCAGACTTAATCTGGAACAAATCACCCAACATTGCATATACTGCATGCGCTAGTTATGCACCCTAACCACTACCAATTATCAGTTACCCACTCTCAACTACTTCTTTCTATAGATCAAATTCTATTGAATTGCACCATTTGTTAATCTAGACAGACATAGTTTTAAATCTTCAGCTGTCAAATACATCATAACTAATTGGTCAGTTCTATGCAGCCAGCCAGCCAAAAATCATTAATAGATGTAAAAAAAAAAAAAAAAAGAAGAGTCAATTTAGCATCAAGACAGTAAGGGCAAACAATTAGAGTCCCATTAAATAGCAGGAACAATCTCTAGCCCAGGTAGGTTCTTTGAAATATGCTTTGTTAAAGCTTGAAATTGAAAAACTAAGCTAGAAAACCCTACTCTGTCCCCTTAAAAGTGCATGTCCTTGGACTTTGCCATTTTAAAACAAATAAAGCTCACTTCCTGAAAGATGCAGATCACGATTTGAAAGTGACCTGGCTTTACTTATCCCTTCACAAAAAAATGTGTTCATCGTCCACAGCATCTCCTGGCAATGATTTTCTGTTTGTACTCAGTAGATTGTGTGTTGGGACAGTCTATCACTTGTGTAAGTATGTAAGTGCCACTTCTAGAAATGTGCATATGTGAGTGTAAGTTTAAAAACTCACATCCACCCAAATAAAAGCCAGAATTTAAAATAAGACTAAGGTTCTTCTTCTACTTTCTTGCTTCACACAAACAGGTCACAGCTCTGTCAGTTACTCCACAAAGTTTTAGATTTGAGGAGAAGGAGGTGGGGACCTGGACAGGGACCTGGACAGGCTGGAGAG